>NC_091988.1:49669860-49829186 GCF_044704955.1 Pristiophorus japonicus
GACCATAATATGATAGAATTTTATATTGAGTTTGAAAATGATTTAGTTGAATCCAAAACTAAAGTCTTAAATTTAAACAAAGCAAACTACATAAGTATGAGAGGCTAAGGTAGATTGGGAAACTAAAAGATATGACGGTAGACAAGCAATGGATAGCATTTAAAGAATTAATACATAATTTACAACTAATATATGTTCCTTTTAAGGCACAAAAACCCCACAGGAAAAGTGGTCCAAACGTGGCTAACGAGGAGTTAAAAATAGTATTAGATTAAAGGAGGAGGCTTATAATGTTGCCAAAAAGAGTAATAAGCCTGAGGATTGTGAGGATTTTAGAATTCAGCAAAGGACCAAGAAATTGATTAAGAAAGGAAAAATAGAATCCGAGAGTAAACTAGCGGGAGACATAAAAACAGACTGCGAGAGCTTCGATAGGTATATAAAAAGGACAAGATTAGCAGAAGTAAATGTGGGTCCATTACAGGCTGAGACAGGAGAAATTATAATGGGGAATAAGGAAATGGCAGAGAAATTAAGCAAATACTTTGTGTACATCTTCACGGAAGAGAACGCAAAAAACTTGCCGGAAATAATGGCGAACCAAGGGTGCAGTGAGAATGAGCAACCGAAAGAAATTAGTATTAGTAATAAAAAACAGTACTGGAGAAATTAATGGGACTGAAAACTGGTAAATCCCCTGGACCTGATGGCCTACATCCTAAGGTTTTGGAAGAGGTGGCTATAGAAATAGTAGATGCATTGGTTGTCATCTTCCAAAATTCCATAGATTCTAGTTTGGTTCCAGCAGATTGGAAGGTAGCAAATGTAATTCCACTATTGAA
Organism: Pristiophorus japonicus; assembly: GCF_044704955.1. Classification (NCBI taxonomy): domain Eukaryota; kingdom Metazoa; phylum Chordata; class Chondrichthyes; family Pristiophoridae; genus Pristiophorus; species Pristiophorus japonicus. The sequence continues at coordinate 49,670,703 of NC_091988.1, forward strand.
GAAAGGAGGGAAAGAGAAAACGGAAACTACAGACCAGTTAGCCTGACATCAGTAGTAAGGAAAATGCTAGAATCTGTTGTTGAGGACATGGTAACTGGGCACTTAGAAAATAGGATTGGGCAGAGTCAACACAGATTTATGAAAAGGAAATCATGTTTGACGAATCTGTTGGGGTTTTTTGAGGTTGTAACTAATAGAATGGATAAGAGGGAACCAGTGGCTGTGGTGCATTTGGATTTTCAGAAGGCATTTGATAAGGTGCCACACAAGGGGTTATTAAACAAAATTAGGGCTCATGGGATTGGGGCTAATATACTAGCATGGATTGAGGTTTGGTTAATGGACAGAAATCCGAGAATAGGAATAAACAAATCATTTTCAGTATGGCAGGCTGTAACTAGTGGGGTACATAATCATCGGTGCTTGGACCTCAGCTTATTCACAATCTCTATCAATGATTTGGATGAGGGGACCAAATTTAACACATCCAAGTTTGCTGATGATGCAAAGCTAGGTGGGGGAATGTAAGTTGTGAGGAGGATGCAATGAGGCTTCAAGAGGATATAGACAGGCTAAGAGTGTGGGAAAGAACACGGCAAATGGTATATAGGCCCCAAGTTTCCACATGATTTGCTACTGATTTTTAGGAGCAACTGGTGTAGAACGGAGTATCTTAGAAATCGGAATTCTCGTCATTTAGTTTGTTCCAGTTCTAGTCAGTTAGAACAGTTTCACTTTGGAACAGAATTTTTTTTTCAAAAGGGGGCGTGTCCGGCCACTTACGCCTGATTTCAAAGTTTCGTGGGTGAAAACTTACTCCAAACTAACTTAGAATGGAGTAAGTGAAGATTTTTGTACGCTCAAAAAAACCTTGTCTACACTTTAGAAAATCAGGCATAGGTTACAAATCAGGCGTAGGGAATGGTGGGGGGGGGGTGTTTAAAGGGAAGTTTACAAACATTAAACACTTCAGTTTTACAAATAAAGAGCCATCATCAATAATAAATGATAAATACATCAATAAATCAACCAATAAATCAATCAAAAAAATTAATAAGAAATAATTTTTTTTTTAAATCAATAAATAAAACATTTTCTACTTACCGACTGCAGCACCGGGAGCCCTCCAACAGCGTGCTGGGATGCCCCCCCTCAGTGTGTCTGTCAGTGTCTCTATCTATGTCTGTCTGTGTGTCTCTCATTCTCTGTCTGTCAGTGTCTGTGTTTCTGACAGCGAGCGGAGGGAGGGAGGGAGGGGGGGGGAGAAGGGGGGAAAGGAGATGGGTGGGGGTGGGGGGAAGGGGAAGGGGGGAGGGAGGCTGAAGGGGCAGGGCCCGTCCCCAGCAGAAATTCGGGCTGCGAGGAGCTACTGCACATGCGCGCACACTCTTAGTGCGCATTTGCAGAGGTCCCGGCACTGTTTTCAGCGCCGGGTCCTGGCTCCGCCCCCCACCCCTTGTGCTGCGCTACGCCGAGGCCGAAGATGTCCTGAGGAGCTCGGAGAATCACGAGATAAGTTTTCGGCGCCCTTTTTATTCCAGAAAATTGCCGCACCTTATGGAGGTGAGCCATTTTTACAGAGGGCGGAAACTTGGGCCCCATATTCTTAGCAACTTGGGAGTTACTGTCATTGATCATCACTATCTATGCTTTTTCTTATAACTTTCAGTCTCATTGCTAACCAGACATTTATGTATTTTTATAAAAAAGGATTAATTAATACAGCAAAGTTACCTTTGCTGGGATTCTGTTCCACATATCGACAACTCGTGGGCCCCAAGTTTCCACATGCGGCAAAACAGGCGCCCGTTTTTCGCGCCGAAAACGGCGCCTGAAAAAAAACACGCTATTCTCGAGCGCTTTGCAGCTCGATGTCAGCTTGGCGTGGCGCCCAGGAGGCGGAGCCTACCACTCGTGCCGATTTTGTAAGTAGGAGGGGGCGGGTACCATTTAAATGAGTTTTTTTCATGCCGGCAACCCTGCGCGTGCGCGTTGGAGCGTTTGCGCACGCGCAGTGTGAAGGAAACATTGGCACTCGGTCATTTTTGTAGTTCTTTGTAGCTGTTCAATTTTTAACATTTTTTAATAAAACCACATTGCCCTTCCCCCCCCCCCCCCCCCCTGCCGTCGGGAATGGCTGCCTCAACTTCTGAGGCTTCCTGCAGCCTGCTCCCTGCCTCCCCCCTGCCTGAAGCACTTTCACACAGGTAGGAACATGGTTTATTTAATCTTTTCTTTGCTTATAAATTTTTATTCAGGTTGGAATTATTTGTATAATATTTGAATAAGTATAACTAAGGATTTATTGTACAATGTAATGACTTCCCTTCCCCCCCCCCCCTCTCCCCCCCCACCTCGTTCCGGACGCCTAATTTGTAACCTGCGCCTGATTTTTTAATGTGTAGACAAGGTTTTTTCAGGCCTACAAAAATCTTCACTTGCTCCATTCTAAGTTAGTTTGGAGTACGTTTTCACTGTGGAAACTTTCAAATCCGGCGTCAGTGGCCGGACACGCCCCCTTTTGAAAAAAAAAACTCTGTTCAAAAGTGAAACTGTTCTACATGACTAGAACTGCAGAAAACTTAAATGTGGAGAATTGCGATTTCTAAGATACTCCGTTCTCCACCAGTTGCTCCTAAAAATCAGGAGCAAATCATGTGGAACCTTGGAGCCCTGGTCTCTAATTTTGTTGAAGATTTAATTTCATTCTCTTGTTCCTTAATTGTACAGTCATAATCCAAAATGCATATTCTGTTTCCATTCTATGCCTCTCAGCATTTTGAAGTCCTGGATCAGATCCTTTCAATCATCTAGACTTTCATAAAAACAAGAATCTCTCCTCGGGACCCGGAGTTCTAAATCCTGAAATCATCCTGTGAACCATCTCCATTGCATCAGTGCCCTTTTTGAAGATAGGGTGCCCAAAATTCCAAATAAAACTTTCCAATGATGTATGCAAAGTTAAAATAACTTTATTTAACTTGTAATCAGATACTCTGGGTGTGTGAAAAACATGATTTCTCTTGATTACTTCACGCTGTCTTTTAGTAAATGGACAAAAATCATACCGTTTCCTTTTGCACTTTGGCTAATACCCACATTTTTACTGCTTCATTTTCTGTTCACATATTGCTATTGTCCACGTCAAGAGTCATGTCCTCCTATTTGTTAGCCTCTTGAGTAATATCAGTCTTTGTTATAAATTATGCCCTGGCTGTAGCTTGATCTTGTGTAATGTGTTAAAAATATTGCATATGCTTACAGATATAAAAATAAGAGCAGAATGTATGACTTAAAAATGGGGATTGAATTAAGTCTTGTGAACCCTGATGTAATTTCCCCCCCCCCCCCCACCCTTAACCCTGCTTTATCTGGCAGCAACACTTTAGGCTGGAAATTCGGTTCTCGGTGATAACGGTATTTTTTCGCCAAAATTAGTTATCGCTTTGCTGTCACTATCAGGCCTGAAATTCAAGCTTTAATTTGCTCAGCGGTAAAAATCAGCATTGCACAAGGATTCACGGCGCAAACCGCGAATTTCGGCAACTTTAGTCCGAGGCCAATACCGCTACGTGTTGGGCCTTGAGAGGGCGGAAAAACACCTACAAATAAATTGGAAAAAATAAACACAAAATTCACACAACATTTACAAGCCACTTATCTATTGAATCACTGAAAAAGAATTAAAAAATAAAAACTTACCTTTTTTACAGGTCTTCATACTGCTGCTAGCAGGCCTGCTACAACAGGTTTTTCCCCGTCGCTATATTTTGCGCAAAATATGGGTGTGCACAGAGCCAAATTTTTGGCACAAACGCTACTTTGTGTCTTGCACAGCGCCGCTCCTCTCTCCAACGGCATTTGAAAACCGCTGCTGCAAAATGTCACCAAATTTCCCGTCGTCCGGGTTTTTGCCAAAAAAGGTGAAATAGCACCAAAAACCTGGTCGCAAAATTGCCGAATTTCCAGCCCTTTGACTTGATTCCTCTTGTGCAACGTCACAGGAGAGCAACTCGTTTGCTCCATATTGTTTATGGGGAAAAAAAAAGAGAACAACAGGGGATCTTGATTAGAGCCGTGAGCTCTGCTCGTCACTGTTTCATAGCCCAAGATTTTCCCTTTTAATCGACACTATTCTATTGCCAAGCAAGTTTTCAATTCAGCTAGCTAATTTGCTGTTAATTGCTAATGCCTTCATTTTCTTTTTAAAGGTTTATCAAATGTCTTCTGAAACTGTTTATTGCATCTTCTAAATAAAATTGAGTGTGTTACTTTTTTATTGCTTGTCACCATAAATCCTTGATGAATTAGTGGGGCTTAAGGTGCGAAGTTCTAATATTTCTATTCATTCATGCATTAATCTCTGATATTTGCTGTAGTATCTCAAATATAGCTGTTTTTAAAAAAAAAATGTCTCTTTAGCCCCAGGAAAAGTTCATCTGGATCTATCAAACCTGAAAGCAGTGCTTCCCCTCAGTTTGCAAGGAATTATTTTCCTGATAAAAAGGCATTTGCTGCAGAGATGTCTCCAGTACATTCTGTTTGTTCTGCTCCAGCAGCTAACCCGCTCTTAACTGATAAAGAAGGTGATGCTATTTTCTCATTTTACGTGTGTTTGTTGGATTGTTATGTAACATTAGAATGTAATTATTACAAACTTAGATAAAATTATTTTATGAATGTTTGTTTAAGTTAGTTATAAAATCTGTCCATAAAGAGCACTTGGACCTTTTAGGCTTTATTCATGACCTACTATAATATCTAGTTTTATTGTCATAATTTTTAATGATACAAAGCATGCTTTATCTGTGCATAACTCTTTAAACACACAGCTCTTTTTTGACTGTTTTTAAGTTTTTAAACAATGCAGTTTGGAGCAGAATCCATTTCCAATAGCTTTATAAATTTTCACTGTGATTCTAGTTGCATGTAGGATCAACTTAGAAGTTTGATCCTAAAATGCTGGTCTTGCAAATGTGGTAGAAAGAGATCAGGTCAATGAAATACATTTGTTTTAAAAGAACCAGCATAAATAAAACACTTCACATCCTGCTTGAACAAACTATGTTAACATCAAAGAACTGATATATGAGGAGTATCCTCAAACTGGTGGAAACAATAGAATCATTGACAAATAGAAACAAAAGTGAATTCTTCAGAAAAAGCTTGCATTACAAAAACCGAAACAGAAAAATGCTATGTCTGCTTGCTTCAGATCTGTGCACTTGGATCTGCTCCAGAATGAGGAGCTGCAGCTGTGGGTTCCCACTAGTTTGCATATTGACCCTATATTAATCACATTTGTTCATACTGAGTGAGACACATGTAATAGGCAAGCTGACATGTCTGCCCTGTACCTGACTCTGGGCATCTGCAGAGGAATATGACTTTTAAACATAGAGTTGAAGGCCTGGAGGTATAGATAATTAGAATAGCATGCCATTGCTACACCATGTCCCCTGGATTTTACAGATAGTGTTGAATCTACTATGTGTCTGCTCTATCTACATCTTATTAAACAAATAACCAGGTGTTTCATGTTACCTCATTTCCTTCCCCCTATTTGTGCCATATATATTATACTGATCGTGACTACACTGCTAAATCGATTCACTGATGTACAATACGACATAATATTACTGTCTATTATTTGACTGGAAATGCTAAATTTTCCATCTTATTTTGTGAAAGCCTTCTATAAAATCCTGAATGAAAGTCTGCTAGACAAACTTAAAACAGTGGTATCTTAAAATCTTTGAAAGAGAAATAGTAGCTATTATTTGGGAAATCGATGTCAGGCTGACATGCATCAAGTGAAATGTAACAGGCATTATTTCTGGAGCCCCGACTATAATCAACATGAAGTGCAAAGATACAACAACACAACAAAAGTCACAGAGGGCATTTGAGTTGTTGGAGTATGGAATAGTTGAAGCAGAGATTATTGGAGGGTTGAGCCAATAAAGGATTTGAACATTAGGATGAGAATTTGTTTGGAGCCTAGGGGGACCGGAAGCAATTGTAGGTCTACAAACCTGGGAATGAGTGGGATTTGGGTGCGGGTTAGGATACAGCAGCAGTGTTTTGGGTAATTAGAAGCTTGTGGACGGTGCAGGATGGGAGGCTGGCCATAGAATCATAGAAAAATTACGACACAGAAGGAGACCATTCGGCCCATCATGTCTATGCCGCATTGAAATAGTTTGATCTAGAGGCAACAAAAGGCATGGATGAGGGTTTCAGTTACACATGGGTTGAGGCAGGGGCAGTGACTGGCGATGTTACGGAACTGTTGATGTTCAAATTTTAACTCTTGCATTTACAGATGCAAAATATTTGAAAGAGTTGCATTGTGCCAAGAAGGAAATGCCTAAAAAAAGTCCCTCACTTAGTTCCATTCAGGGAAAATTCTCACACAACAGACAATCTGAAGGTAAACAATCTTCATAGTTGAATATATTTGAGAGATTATGCATAGACATGATTTAGCAGAATACGAGCCTCCTTGCTTGACGTTCCTGTAGGTAATGTTTATGTACTACATGGGTTCGTCATGCAGTTTCCCTAGTTTTAAAACATTGGTACCACCTGCTATATGCTGTTGATATTTAATCTGCAATCTCTTACCTTTTTCATGCTTTATCTTATGTTTATCTACTCTAGCATTGTCCTGCATATAAAGAGTAAAAGGGAAAAGAGTCAGTCAAGAAGAATTAATATTCTTTGTAGTCTGATTCAGGTGATGCTTGGCAAAAATTAAGTAAAGCTTCTGATTACTGGGGCAATAACACATCTGAATCATTTACAAGGGAAAGGATTTTTTTTTTAAGGGCCTTATGTAAATGCTTGACAATTAAAAGTTGCTTACTGCATTCGAAGAGCAGATAACTGAGGCAACGTTTACTGCACTGTTCAAGTTTCTTCATTTTCCATGTGTTGGATGGAATTCCTAGATGCCATCAGTCATCACTGTTTGGACTCCATAGGTTTCTGAAGCTGTGGAGGCATTGCCACCCCTTGGGGAACTGGAGCTACTCCACTAGTCACTGAGGAAACCTCTTAAAATGCACACATTAGGTAGGTTCCTGTAGTTACTTGAGTAGCAGCAAATTGCCCTTCATGGATTGTAAAGCTAATCCTTTTTGAGGATAGTGAGAAGTCAATATATGTGTGTTGACTATTCAGTTTCTGCAATCTTATTTTTCTGTGACCTTTTGAAGGTGAGCGGCTGCTCTGAAAAATCTGCCTGCAATACAGAGGACCTCACTACGTATGGCCTCCTAGAGTAGCTTGGGATTTTAGGGGAATGGGGGACGAAATTCCTAAAGTGAAGGGGGATGTTAACATGAAATGATGAGACATCCTTACAATTCCCTGCCTGATGAGTTAATGATCTGCATCTTGCCATTGTATGAATGTCCTAAGAATCAGCCAGACACTTCCTCGCTGGATGACTCCACTGAAATCTTCATTTTGGCCAATATTTCCTGGTATCCATGCACTCAAAAACATCTCTCCTCATCAGGAACTGAATTTCTTCTCAATGGTGGCATTTGTACATCCTTGGTTCTTAAGGCTTTAAATTGATGGTAGTTGTTGATTTTATGTGCACAGCCTAAACAGCATAGAAACATAGAAACATAGAAAATAGGTGCAGGAGCAGGCCATTCAGCCCTTCTAGCCTGCACCGCCATTCAATGAGTTCATGGCTGAACATGAAACTTCAGTACCCCCTTCCTGCTTTCTCGCCATAACCCTTGATCCCCCGAGTAGTAAGGACTTCATCTAACTCCCTTTTGAATATATTTAGTGAATTGGCCTCAACTACTTTCTGTGGTAGAGAATTCCACAGGTTCACCACTCTCTGGGTGAAGAAGTTTCTCCTCATCTCGGTCCTAAATGGCTTACCCCTTATCCTCAGACTGTGACCCCTGGTTCTGGACTTCCCCAACATTGGGAACATTCTTTCTGCATCTAACCTGTCTAAACCCGTCAGAATTTTAAACGTTTCTATGAGGTCCCCTCATTCTTCTGAACTCCAGTGAATACAAGCCCAATTGATCCAATCTTTCTTGATAGGTCAGTCCCGCCATCCCGGGAATCAGTCTGGTGAACCTTCGCTGCACTCCCTCAATAGCAAGAATGTCCTTCCTCAAGTTAGGAGACCAAAACTGTACACAATACTCCAGGTGTGGCCTCACCAAGGCCCTGTACAACTGTAGCAACACCTCCCTGCCCCTGTATTCAAATCCCCTCGCTATGAAGGCCAACATGCCATTTGCTTTCTTAACCGCCTGCTGTACCTGCATGCCAACCTTCAATGACTGATGTACCATGACACCCAGGTCTCGTTGCACCTTCCCTTTTCCTAATCTGTCACCATTCAGATAATAGTCTGTCTCTCTGTTTTTACCACCAAAGTGGATAACCTCACATTTATCCACATTATACTTCATCTGCCATGCATTTGCCCACTCACCTAACCTATCCAAGTCACTCTGCAGCCTAATAGCATCCTCCTCGCAGCTCACACTGCCACCCAACTTAGTATCATCCGCAAATTTGGAGATACTGCATTTAATCCCCTCGTCTAAATCATTAATGTACAATGTAAACAGCTGGGGCCCCAGCACAGAACCTTGCGGCACTCCACTAGTCACTGCCTGCCATTCTGAAAAGTACCCGTTTACTCCTACTCTTTGCTTCCTGTCTGACAACCAGTTCTCAATCCACGTCAGCACACTACCCCCAATCCCATGTGCTTTAACTTTGCACATTAATCTCTTGTGTGGGACCTTGTCGAAAGCCTTCTGAAAGTCCAAATATACCACATCAACTGGTTCTCCTTTGTCCACTTTACTGGAAACATCCTCAAAAAATTCCAGAAGATTTGTCAAGCATGATTTCCCTTTCACAAATCCATGCTGACTTGGACCTATCATGTCACCATTTTCCAGATGCACTGCTATGACATCCTTAATAATTGATTCCATCATTTTACCCACTACTGAGTGAAATATTCTGTTTGTGGCTTCACAATGCTTGGATTTTTCAGGAGGTAGAAGAGGGATTGTGGGCAGTAAAAATGTAAATGTACTCCAGATTTTGGGTTTTTATTTTGTTTGTGTCATTTTTGTGTCTCCGAGATCTTGCTCCCATATATTTAGATACACTTTAAATTATAGTTTTAAGGTGCAGATTTGACACCTGACTCATTTTGTGTTATTTGGTCTAAAATATTTTTATCAGTCGTAATGAAAGTGTTCTTTTACCCCTCCTTAGGCTCTGCTGTGCCACATTCCATTTGTACTGGTGAGAAGAGGCAAGCAGCCTGGTCCAGTGCTGATCTCCAGATGGCCATGAGAAGGTGCAGAGGAACGGTCGAAGGTGAGACTTGCTCAGATTTTCGAGGGCTATATTTGGCATCTCCAACTAAATAACAAATTTCCTAACGTTTAAGAGTAAATTGAGTTTAATCATTCACTTTTTCTATCATGATCCTCACTAGGTGGTCTCAACCACTCATAAGCAACTCAAGCTAGGAAATGTCTGTGTATTCAGTCATTTCTTACTCCCTCAACCTCAGGCACTTCCAAAATCAGTATATTGTCTATTTCAAAGGACTGGGTTGGTATCTAGACTGGTCCATAGCCCCGAACTTTCTGTAAGGAAATAGGGACACTGGGATGTAAACAAGCCACCCTTGTAACCTTTGTCATGTCCTGTAGCAAGAAGAGGCTCAAAATGATGGAAAGGGACTAAATTGAGTGCATCTCCTGAATGCAGATTTGGGAATTACTTAACTTTTTAACTGAGTTTACTTCCATTTTGCTTAGTTGTTGCCATTAGGAACACATTGTGATTTTGTTTTTATTTGGGAATTTGTGCTTCATAAGGTGCTGTACTGATGACCATATTACTTAACCAGCCAGTTGATCCTGGAACTTTGGGGTTGAGCCACCTTCTCAACAGCAATTATGAAGCTTTTTCTGGCTTGGTCCAACAGCACAGTTGCCTCAGCATGTAAGTATGATTTGTTACAAGTGAGAGAAGTAAGTACAAATAAAGTTTCACATCAGTCTCTGCTAAAACTGAACAGCCCTAAAATTACATCTTTTGAAACAAATGGAAAGCGTTTGACAGATTTTTAGTGTTGGTGAATAGTGCAAGCAAATCTTGGAATAAATAAATGATCTTATTCACTTACAGTTGGAAAAGCGTTCTTTTGAATACTGTTTCATCAGATTATTTTGCCAGACAATTGCACTATTTCCCAGTGTAATACTGATAGCAAACAGGCTGTGTTGCTTATCTGCTATATTCCTTCTATTGATGGGAGTGGGGATGCGGGGTAGGCGAATAGAATTGTGGCAGTTATCAGCTGTCTGAGCCAAATTGAGGGAGGTGAAATAATTATGTAATCTTACCTTTCCATGAAGAAACTTCTTTCCTTTTTTGAAGTTGGGACAGATGATTGTAGCTTTCATCTTTTTTTAAATTTTAGTCTCCTTGAATTTCACCAATATGGAGAATTTTTTTGGGGAGTATTCTCAACCTGCCTTGCTATGTTTAGTTAAGAAAATATGCATCATTCTGGACAGCTATTTGGTGCTTTCAGCTCGCAGTGGTTAGAAAAGAAATGGATTTGGAAATCTAGCAATATTTAAAACATCAACTATATTTTATAATGCAATCTTGCTATGTTTAGATAGGCAAGTGAATTGGGTTCCAGACCTCGGAATTCCCCTCCCAAATTCTCTCAATGGCAACTCTCTCAAACCCTGAGACCCCATCTCTCCAGTCCTTACATATATATTTTTTACACTTTACTCCATACATTTTCTCTTGGCCTTCTCTCCTTCATAGCCACCGTTCCTGCCTTTTTTTTCCTGCTTGCAGCTCATCCCTTCAAATCATACAAATGATGTATATTTTAGCATATTCAAAATGCCATATTTATTTTAACTGACATTCCATTTATTTCTAAATCTCATAATTATAAAAAAAAACTATATACAATCATCAAACAAATTTAATTTCATTCTATTTCTCATTGACATTTAATATGTTATCCATTATTTTTAACCAACATTCCTTTTATTCTCAACAGCAACTAAAACATATCACTACAACAATACATTTTTCATTTGGGTTATCGCATCTATGGTGATAAAAGGATATTACTCCAACGTGCATATAACTGCCACATTATTTAGTCTCTTAAAACTCTCTAAAGCTAAAACCTGCTTGAATTTTAAAAAATAACGCATGAATTGTTGTCTGACCTACATGGTATGCTTTTTAAAAAAATATATATATAAAATAGAAACTTCTCTGTAGTATCTTAATAGCTTGAGCACACATCATTAGGATTGCGTTCGGAAGGCCTGAATTTCAATTCTGGTCTTCAGTGACATTTGGACTTGGCCCCACATGGACATATTTCACAGATGGAATCGTAGGGTGATCAAACCTACCAAGTTCACTAAGCCAATATGGACCCAGATTGAACATAAGAACATAAGAATTAGGAGCAGGAGTAGACCATACTACCCCTCAAGCCTGCTCCACCATTTAATACGATCATGGACTGAGATCCACTTCCCTGCCTGCTCCCCATAACCCCTTAATCCCTTTGATGATAGCTGTCGAGAAAACCTCATTGGGACTATCCCTAATATTTGTAAAGTGAGAAGGCAGAGAATGAAAAGGTGGTAAAATAACAATTTCTCATCTTTGCAGTGGCTCTTCACCAACTGGGAGATCTTCTGAAGTCAGAATAAAAGGAACCCTTTCAAATCTAAATGAGCTTCAGCAGTTAGCTATGTGTGGCATCAACATGCTCATCTTTGATCAGGAATCGTCAGAAAAATACTTGGACACTACAGATGTTTCTCTCCGATTGAGAGGTCAAAATGACTTGCCTGGTGCTGTTCACCTTTTACCACTAATAGAGTATTACCTTGGTATTTACTGTCAAGCTTTACAGACTGAAAAAGCAGGAAGGAGCTCTTCTGGAAGCAGAAAATGCTGCTCATCCAGTTCTGGAGAATTTACTGCCTCAAATGTGGATGATTTTTTTAGTAATTTGGAAGACTTTGCACTTGCAGCACTCGGTGTTTTATATCACCTTGTATCACATAGTCAAAGGGTTGGAAATTCCTTGTTGGTCCATACCTCCAGGCAAAGCACTGAAGGTAGCTTGGTCTCTACTGCACAAATACATAACACAAGTGCAACACCCACCAGGCATGAAAATGAAGAAGAAGCAGGGCCATCCAAGCTTCAAGAGGAGCATGTAAAGCTACAGGAATTGGTTGGCTTAGGGCAACCTCCTCATTTATTCATCAAGTTGCTCCAGCTTTCTGATCCTGTGGTTCTGAGTGTGTCTCATCGAAGAGAAAATCTCCAGAATCAAAGCTTGAGAATTTTAGGGAAGGTCGCTGAAAGCACTACTGCTGAACTCTTGCACAGGTAAAGAAAGGCAAAATATAATCTCATTGTGGTTTGTAACAGTGATACTTGTCAGTGAAATTCTAATCCCAGGTTAAATTCCCATTCTGTGCTGAGTTAGCTGATATTAGCTGGGTTGACCATGAAGGTACAGGTACAACATCCCGAATCCGGAATTCCAAAAACCGGACATTTTTTAGAAAAACGCATTGCAGATGGAATTGTCTGGAATCCGGAATTATTGTCCGAAAACTGGACTTTTTTTATAAAAAAAAGAAAAGCGTCTTGCAGATGGAGTCATCCAACGTGCGATCGGTCCGAGCCTTGCCGAATGACCCTCGACCCCGACCTGACTCGTGTGCTGTTTTAATGTCTGACCCGAAATCCGGGGTTGCCGGATTCGGGACGTCGGATTTTCTTCTTCGAAATCCGGAAAACCCCGGCCTTGGTCCCGAGGTTGCAGGTTTTGCGTCGTTATACCTGTATTATGATTAGCCTCAGCTCCCCGGGTTAGGTAAAATGGGGTCTGGGCTCTCATTCTTAATCCTGATCATTATCACGTGACTCTTTCAGGAATGCACACATGTAAACCAGAGCCCTCATGCTTTTACCGTCTAGACTCTCAAAATTTTTTCATAGGCCTTATCTATGTATGTCAGTTCAATGTAGGATTGTTGTTGCAGTGTCTAGTTTATTGTGCAGAGATAGTATGTTTAACATACAGTACGAATAATAGTGGCAGACAGGTTTGGAACATTCACTTTGATTTTGAAATAGATTTTGAAAGGATTCTTTAACAAAACTTTAAATAAAATGCTATGAAAAGCATGCTGTAAACAGCACTTCCATAAATTAATTGTAAAATTGCAGATTTATTTGTCGTCTTCCAAATCTTTTGTATTAAATAATGCTCCAACATCAGCTAACACCCAGAAATCTGCTAGTTTAATTTTATTATTTGTATGAAATAAATTGGAGGCAGTCAGAAGTAGTTTAAAAGTACTTGAACTGCTTTGTTTAATTTAGCCATGATAAACAAGACTACTTTTATGCATAAAATGTTCATGGCAGCAGTCCATAGTTGAGCTTTCCAAGTAAATGTTATGGTATACTTGTGTGCTAAACGAAATTGTTTATCCAACCTACAGATCACTGATTGCACTAGCAATGTTGCTCTGATGTTTTGCAGCCTTTCAAACGCTGAGTTATATTGTGATTTGTTTATAAGCAAACAGTTGAGTCATTCAGTCTGTGGGCCGTGTATTCCAGAACACGATCATGTGTTTTGCAGATGCAATTGATATTTTGTGCTTGCTTATTTTGGCCAGGAAGCAGATTTTTTTTTTTAAATGTAGGATCATCAGGCATAGTATCTGCTGGGCTGACCCATGTTTTTCAAATTGGTGCATGCCTCGGTGAATTTAGAATGCTGGTGTGCAATGCATGTAGCCTCACTAAGTCAGTGCAGACTGGATGATGCACACTGCCTTAAGTGTCATAGACAGAATCAATGGGCCCAAGTTTCGGCTGTCCTGCAGAACGATGCACCTCCGATGTCCCGCCTATTTTGTAGAATTAAAAGTGCACCTAAAACTTACCTCGCAATTCTCAGTGTTCAGCAGTCGGCACGGCTCAGCACAAGCCGCTAGAGGCGGAGCTACAGCCCTGCGCCGAAGAGTGCCGGCAGCTGCGCGCGTGCGCAGTAGCTCCTGGCCCTCCCAGCGCATCCTGTCACCGGGCGACCCTATCTTTGGGTTGAGTGGCCTGTCTGCCTCACCGTCCCTCGCCTCGTCGCCACTGCCCGAACTCCTCTCCCGTGGCGGGCCCCGCCCGAACAACTCCTCGGCAGGCTGTTGGAGGGCTCCTGGTGCTCCTGAACGGATAGGTGCTGCAGTAGGTGAGTAGAAACTTTTAATTTTTTATGGATTGATTTAAAAAATTTTTAAATTATTAAATTTTTAATTTTTTCATTGATTTGTTGATTGGTTTATTTATTTATTTATCATTTATTATTGATGATGGCTCTTTTGGTTAAAAGTGAAGTGTTTAATGCTTTGGAAAAATCCCCTAATTTCCCTTCCCTTCCCCCCGCCCACCACCCCCCCCCCCCCCCCCAAATCAGACTACCTGCGCCTAATTCTAAAGTGTACACAAGGTTTTTCTGAGCGTACAAAAGTTGACACTCCGTTCTAAGTTAGTTTGAAGTAACTTTTCGCTGCATAAACTTGCAAAACAGACGTAAGTGGCTGGTAACACCCCCTTTTGGGGGAAAAAAAACTGAACTAAAATGAAACTAAATTAACTCACTAGAACTGGAGCAAACTAAATGCCGAGAATTGTGATTTCTAAGATACTCCAAACTAAACTAGTTGCTCCAAAAAAAAGGAGCAACTCCAGCCAAAACTTGGGCCCCAGGTGTGCTTTCACCAGGGGCCTATATAATTGCAGGAAGGTGTCTTTACACTTGTACTAAAGGCCAACATTCCATTTACTTTCTTTATGCTTGCTGTACCTGCATGTTAACTTTCAGTGATTTGTGTACAAGGATACCCAGATCCCTCTGAACACCAACACTTCCCAATCTCACCATTTAAAAAAAATATTCTGCTTTTCTATTTTTCCTACAAAAGTGGATAACTTCACATTTTTCCACATTATATTCCATTTGCCATGTTCCTGCCCACTCACTTAGCCTGTCTATATCCCCTTGAAGCCTCTTTACATCCTCCTCCTCAAATTGCATTCCCACCTAGCTTTGTATCATCAGCAAACTTGGATATATTACATTTGGTCCCTTCATCCAAATCATTGATATAGATTGTGAATAACTGAGGCACCGATCTTTGCGGTAACCCACTAGTTACATACAATACAGCCTGCCAACCTGAAAATTATCTGTTTATTCCTACTCTCTGTTTTCTGTCCATTAACCAATCCTCAATCCATGCTAGTATATTACCCCCAATCCTATGAGCCCTAATTTTGTTTAATAACCTCCTGCGTGGCACCTTATTGAATGCCTTCTGAAAATCCAAATACACCACATCCACTGGTTCCTCCTTTATCTATTCTGCTAATTACAACCTCAAAATATTTGCTTTCTTAATTGCTTGCTGTGCCTGCATGTTAACTTTCAGTGATTTGTGTACAAGGATACCCAGGTCCCTCTGAACGTGAACATTTCCCATTCTCTCACCATTTAAAAAAAAATACTCTGCTTTTCTATTTTTCCTACAGATTTGTCAAACATGATTTCTCTTTCATAAATCCGTGTTGACTCTGCCCAATCCTATTATTATTTTCTATGTGCCCTGTTCCTACATCCTTAATAGATTCTAGCATTTTCCCTACTAATGTCAGGCTATAGCTGGTCTGTAGTTCCCTGTTTTCTCTCTCCCCTCCTTTCTTAAATTCTACCGTATAATCTGCAGGAATCGTTCTAGAATCTATGGAATTTTAGAAGATGATAACCAATGCATCCAATATCTCTATAGCCATCTCTTTTAAAACTCTAGCTTGTACATCATCAGACCTAGGGGATTTATCAATGTATAGTCCCATTAATTTCTCTAGTACTTTTTTTCAATTAATAATTTGATTTAGTACTTCATTCTTGCGAGACCCTTGGTTTCCCACTATTTTCGGGAAGTTTTTTGCGTCTTCATCCTTGAAGAAAAACGAACAGTATTTGTTAAATTTCTCTGCCATTTCCTTATTCCCAGTGTAATTTCTCCTGTCTCAGCCTGTAATGGACCCACATTTACTTCTGCTAATCTTTTCCTTTTACATACCTATAGAAGCTTTTACAGTCTGTTTTTATGTTTCTCACTAGTTTACTCTCATTCTATTTTCCCTTTCTTAATCAATTTCTTGGTCCTCCTTTGCTGAATTCTAAAATCATCCCAATTTTCAGGCTTACCACTCTTTTTGGCAACATTATAAGCTTCGTCCTTTGATCTAATACTATCTTTAACTTGTTAGCCACAGTTGGACTACTTTTCCTGTGGGGTTTTTGTACCTTAAAGGAATTTATTTTTATTGTAAATTATGTATCCATTCTTTAAATGCTAGCCATTGCTTGTCTACCGTCATACCTTTTAATATAGTTTCCCAATCTACCTTCACCAACACGCCCCCTTATATATGTAGATTTGTTTAGATTTAAGACCCTAGTTTCGGATTTAACTGAATCACTTTCAAACTCAATATAAAATTCTATCATATTATGGTCACTCTTCCCTAAATGCCCCTTTACTTCAAGGTTATTAATTAACCATTTCTCATTGCACAATACTAGATCTAAAACAGCCTATTCCCTAGTTCGTTCCTCAACACACTGCTCTAGAAAAGTATCTTGTATACATTCCATTAATTCGTCATTCACACTCTTACTGCAAATTTGGTTTTCCCAGTCTATATAGATTACAGCCCTTTCTCTACAAGATAAGATGCTTACTGATCATCCCATTCCCTCAAACCATGACTTTACCCAAAAAATACATCATTTTGGCTATCATTGCCCGATTAAACTGCCACTTCTGTGGATCAGTTTTGATTTGGGTATTCTGCAGGGATCATGCTACCAGGTTCCCGTCAAAAACATTCAGGTATAAAGGCTACACATCAAATTCCTAAAGAGGAGTTCCTTTCGTTTTCTGGCAGGCTTCTTCTCCATGGTCACAATCCGTGCTGTGGTGGACTACTGCTAACAGCTGTGGCTTGTTCATCAGAATCACAAATAACATTTTAAATCTAGCTGCAGCTTGGTAGGAGTTTTCGCCTAGAACTGTGTATTGCTGCCGCAGCTAGCAGGTAGCCTATTCTAGAATCGATTTTTGTACATGCAACTCTGTCAGAACATATTTGAATAATTCTTGAGTAGATCGATCTTAGAAATACTTTTTTGATCACCGTTATATTGTATGTACCGAACATACAGGAATCTTTAGACTGGAGAGTTTTTTTTTCCAGACCGTAAGAAGATTGAAGGTGGCTGTAAGTTTTGATGTGTAGTAGACCCACTATAATGTCTTTTTGGAAAGCATACTAAAGAGGATGTTTACATGGTTTCCTGATTTATGACCATCTATTGTACAGTGACTCACATCCGTAGAAATTTACGGTGATGCCATATTTTATTAACTCTATTTTTCACAAAATTGGATTATGTCGAGCCTGGTCGCTGTGGGTCCTATTTTCTGTTTCTCTTTCAAATGAAAAATAGTTAATGCTAGGAATTGTTTTTTGTCTTCTGGCCTGTTTATTGAAACGGACTGTATCTACAGTCTTTCCTTCCCCACATAAACCGTTGAAAGTAATTCATTGGATGTGAAGTGGTTTCCGCTCTATTTCTGGTCTGATTGATCATTGATTAAATGTACGCATTTGCTGCAGCTGTCGTCGCCACACTAACTGCTGCCTTTTCTGTATACTCTGTTATGCTAATTTAAACTGAGCGGGTGACAAAGGCATTGATGTATCAATGATTTGTGATTTCCCCATATTAGTTAGGGCTCTAGGCTGGGCTACAACGGGGAGTTGCTCAGTAGAGATTAGGCATTTCTTCACTAGACTGGGAAGGCAAATAATCCTGGAATGTTTTTGTGCATCTGTCTGGTTGTTCAGTAGCATTTCCAGACATCTTGGGGTAGATTTTAACTCCAGGAGTGGAGCAGGCAGGCAGGCAGCAGACGGAGTGGTTGGCACAAAGCCCACAACATTTTGTGGTCTGGGCCTCATTACCATGCCGCCCACGAGCTGCACGTCTTGAACGGTGCCTCGCTGCTGCTCGTCTACTATGGGCTGGTGCAATATCGGGTGGGCCGGAGGCCTGGTGGGTTGGTAGGTCTGAGGAAGGGACTGATCATGGAGCCTGGGGTGGCTGCAGACCATAGTATTACTGTGGAGACTGAAGGAGCTTCCTGCTCCTCCAGCCCCCACAAAACAAATTCGATACTTGCCTTTTCCACTTCACCACAACTGGGCAAAATATTCAAAGTGCACTCTCCACCCAGTTTGCCCTTGAAGCTACATCAGGGTCCTATCATGGAACCCCGGTTTACATGCAGGAATGAGTTAGGTGCATGGGCCTCCCAGTCGAAGGCCCTAGGAAATATGGTGGCAGGTGAGATCATGGGTGGTGCAAGAACATGGCGGAAGGGCCACCACTGTTTTGTGGGGCGGGTGAATTAAAATCGGCCATTTGTTTAATTCGCTTCCCTCCTTGCCCCTCCCTCTTCTCTTTTCCCCCCCCCCCTTGCTCGTCCTCTTTCTCCCCCTTCCCCCCACCCTCCCTCTAACTTTTCTGCATTGTTTCAATAACAGATTGGGCCTGAATTTGCAGTCGGAGGCTTCCCGTGGGCAAATACCTCCGAAACGCAAGCAAAGTACGAACCTACCTGATGGCCCCGGGAGTTCGAACATTTGCGCTTTTCGATCTCTATATGCGTAAAGGCCCACGTATCCCAGGGGCGCAAGCAGTTCTCAAACGCCCCTGGGATCATGTGGGCCAGGCCAACCAATCAAAAAAGGGAGTCCCCATTATGCTTATGGCAATTCCATTTAAGTACAGAATCCCCATAAGCATGAATAACAATCCCCTAAAAAAACACAATTACACACCAGTAAATAAAGAGACAATTTAATTAAATATAAAACAAAAACATTTTTTTTTTAAATAAATTTAAATGTTTTAAAGGAGCTAAAAATAACCTAAGCTAATTGTAAAGGTTTTAAAAAAAAATTATTTTAATATATTTAAATTTTTATGCTGGTAAAAGAAGGCCCTGCGTCTACTTTTACCAGGCGTAAAAGTTTCACGGGCATTCGCTGGGCAGTAGTTGGGCTCCCTGCCAGTGAATGTCCATTTCCCAGAGATGCAGCGGATCTGTCAAGGTGAAACTTGACCGATCGGAAGTTCCGGGTTTTCGCGCATGTGTATTTTTATTGTATTTTTAACAAAGCTGGTAACCTAGATTGTGAAATGATGAGACATTCAAATTAACTACTTCGGTGCAAGAGGTTGAAGTTAATCAAGAACACCGGCAAAAATGCTTTTATGTTTGTTTGCTATTTATAAATTTGCCTTTGAGTCAGAGAGGAAGTTCTTGTTGTTTTAGCTCTCGGCCCATCTGTTTTTGAAGAGCTCATTAATGCAATAGAAGTGGCCATTTAGCGACAAAATGTTGCTGTAGTTATTTCTCCAATAGTTGCTTCGGCTAAATTTATTTGGATTTTCTGTCAGGTTCGACCAGTTACTAAGCAGCCAAGTGTTGCTGCGATGTCTATCCCCAGATTCTTCATGCTGCATTGTCCTACTTGTTGTCCAGCTGCTGGAAAATCTTACAGACCATGTGGAGCTGGCCTCAAAGTTCTGCTCCCAGTCAGGTGAGAAAAAATTGCTTTTAACACCTTGACTTGTTTTTGCAATTTTTTTGGATCCAGGGTCAATTGTCCTGTTGCAAGTTCAAAATTTTGTAGGTCGTTTAAAAATTATTAAATGCTCCTCAGTCAGCTATATATTTTTAAAAATGGAGGGGACAGGGTCGTGGTTAAGAGTCATAAAATATACTTCCCAATGCTATCAAGATGCTTAGCAGTGGCATAAGGCACAGAACTAAAATATCTTTTGACTTTTAATATACATAGGTTAATGATTTGCATAGCAAATGCTCAGCTTAAATATATTTATTTTTTCTCATTTGCACGTGCACATTCTGCTTGAAGGCTATTTGTGGGGGAGAAGTGAAGTACTTTAAATTTGAAGTACCTCGTCCCAAATAAAGACCGGAACGAATGTATAGAATGTACATCCAGTGTCAACTGAAGACCCACTTGGGTGATGTCTGTATTTGTCCAGCTGCCATTTATGTTGAGCAGGTGTTCGGGGTTCCTTCCTGGTTTTAGATACCAATTTTGGTATCCTGACACAATTTATAAAAGATCAACACTGGCTCAGTTCAAAGAATTCTTTCCCCCCTCTCCTATATATACACATATACACACACACACATATCTTTGGTTGACTTTCCTATTTTTAGCAGTTCGGAATTTGTTTTATCAAGATATTTCCTGATACTCTTTAAAAAGCCTCTTAAAATTTTGTTGATCTCCAAAACCTTGTCAGCACTCCAAGGAATAATGAAACTAGATGCTTTTTTTCTCCCCTCTCAACTGCACTGTGAAGTACCTTGGGATGCTTTCTATGTTAAAGGTGCTCTATAAATGCAAGTTGTTGTTGAAACCGCAACTAAAACTTGAATGCTGATTTTATTTGTTTGCATCATTTCTGTTATTCATATTTCTGATGGCCTGCGCGCACAGATTGTGACTTGATAGAATGTACATGTCGATGAATTTTTATCTTTACGTTTTATCTTTTGACATTGATTTTGTAAATGATATGATAAAGCTGTGGGTATTTACAAGACTTCCTAGATTTGGTTATCAATAGTTGCAGATTTTTGTATTCGTCTAAATGCCTATTGCTGATTAACAGCAACATATAACTGGGTTATTTTGGGAGCTAATCTAGAACTTCCTAAATAAACATACCCAGAATTGTTATCTTGTGCCTGCATAACAATATATATGAGTTGCTGAGAAGTGAAGGCAGTTGTTTATGGTGGCAGTGGAAGAGATTGCTATGGTTGCCTGCTCTTATAGCACTAACATTATAATTATTAGAGTGCTAACCACAGCTAATTAATTCCATCAAATTTGAAGTCACGTGTTACCTGGGATATAACTTGTTTAATTTAGAAGAGCGTATTAATGAAAAATTATTTTTTATATCCTGTAAACATGGCCTTATTCTGGAATATATTTCCATGGTCTCTGGGTGTCAGTTTGTTGCCTTCTGCTACCTTGCCCAAGTTCCCTTTTTCATGTGTGAGTTCAGACACTGATCGACGATTTAACAAGGCATCATTTGAGCCTGATCCCATCTGACTCAACATCCATTCAGGCACACTTCTTAGCATGAATTGCTGGATAGCTATCAGAATCCGAGTTAATTTTTTTAATTGCCCCTCTGGTCTGTTGTGATGAAGCCAATTGTAATAGTACTTTCACTACTCAGGGTATCAAAACACACATCAGGGATCAAACCTGGGGCACTTTGGTCCATATGGATCAGTTGCACTCTAGGTAGCCATTTGCCAGTTAAGCTATCCAGGAAGCTGCTCTTGTGATTTTTGCAAGTTATTTGCTTCATTTTCTGTTCCTTTTGTAGTTTTAAGGCGCTACACTCTCCCCAGCTCAGAAGGAGGAATGGAGACCAGTTCCCAACTGCTGGGAGTATTGTAAAGGTACCCCAGAATAACAAGCCCCCAAAATGTCAAACATCTAACCTCTGCAAGGGGTATCCACAGGAAAGCATTGCTGAGATCAGGAAATGGCAGTTGCAGCGTCTGGTTTTGCTACTCCATGGTGCATTATAGCCAAGCTCCAACACGCCGTAGCACCAGTGACTGTTTTACTTGTAACTTGATGTGATTAAAATCAAAGCTGGAGTCTGGGACTATATTAACTAAGTGATAACTGCAGTGCAACTAGTCTAGCCAATGATGCAGTTTACTTCACCCCAAAAGTGCCAATCATTCAATTTGTGTTGACGTGGAATTTTGGTTTGTTGAACAAGGTGCGGTTTAAATTGTTCATGTGTCTCCAGTTTGGGCACATAGTACAATTTTCAGTTTTAATCTTTACACAATCCGTAACTTGACTATAATATAAAAGCAACATAATGTATCATAATGTTGACTTTCTCGCTTGTTGGTATATTTAATAAAATTGCATTCTCTCTTTCCAGCATCATGCCTGTTTCTTAACCTGTACACCTATGCTTCCTCCAGACCTGACAGCTCTGCTGCAGATAGACTTTGGCTCCAGCTGGAGCAAGCGGTAAATTCCATAAATTATACTCTAACTGATAAATTAGCAGACCACTGTTTTGTAATGATTAATGTACATAGTGTAAACCATTGTAACTCATTTGCCTGAAGCATTTCGATCGGCATAAGTCGTGAAATTTGTAATGCTCTCTTGAACTGAAAAAGATTCAAATTTGCAGCTTAATGCAGTTATGGTGCCATTTTTGTGAAATGTTGGGTTGCGTTGCATTGCGTGCTGTGCACAAGAAACATCACATTTACTGTACTTGCAATTTTCTTTGTCACATTTAATCCATCAGATAATTCTAGAATCTTGTTCAAAATTTAATTTGGGTATTTAGAATCATAAGAGTGATCTTGAGCAACAAAGTCATCCTTACATAGTTTAGGAAAATGACAAAACTAGTAACTATCAAGTTTTCATTAAAGGTAATATCGGTGTGCTTTTTTTAGTGATTTGATTATTTCATTGGGCTCAATTTTCCCCAGTACCATTTTTTTGGCATATTATAAGAGTTACCCCTGTTTTTTTTTTGTTCCCGACTACTCCCAAAAAAAACCTTGCAAGTTTCCACATTCTAATTTTTTTAATTGCCGCTGCTTCGGGGGTGGGGGGGAGGGGGCATGGAGCCTAATGTCTGCGCCAAAAAAAATGATGCCTCCCCTTCTGCGCATGTGCGGAAAAAAAGCCTTTTTTTATGTGACAGCTATGGACGTGCATGCCCAGTACAACTCCCGGCCTGCATTTGGCCATTTTTAAAGAGCCAGTTGTGTGTGAGAACTTTAATTCTCAGTGAAAAAATCGGAGCCGCAATATACAATGCGGCTCAAGGACGAAGAATTTCTCACAGAACGAAGTGAAGGCACTAGTTACTGTAATTGAGGCCAGATGGCACGAGCTGGACACCAGCAGAGGTCACACAAAAGTTTCACCAAAAGAAATGAAGAAAAGCTGGAACTTACACAAGGTTACTGTGCAGTGGTGACCACCCCGAAGTCTGGAGGCCAGTGCAAAAAGAAGTGGCAGGACCTTGGTCAAGTAGTTAGTGTAAGTAATATTTTCATTTATTCACTGGAATTGCAATTGTAAATGTGACCATCTGTATGTCCCACCCAGCAGAAAGACATCCTCTCTTTAAAAAGTTATATTTCTATCTTTGCAGAGGAAGGTGGCACGCAACAAAAGGGAAAGAACTCAAACAGGAGGAGGCCCGGCAAATCCGCACCCACTGACACCCTTGGAAGAGAGGGTCGCTGCTTTGATGGGTCCTGCCTGGAGAAAAGCAATCAGTGCTGCACAAGCTGGACCCACACTCGAGGGAGAGGGTAAGTCCTGCAAATTCTACAGTCTGACTTTGCTAAATGTTAAGTACTGCGCGGGCTAGCCATGCTTCAGTTCATGGGGATGCCTCCATCAGCTACGCTTCGGTTGATGCAATGTGCTATCATTCATTGTGGTCCTTCAAATGAGCCTGCTGCCTGTGCTGTGTGAGCCTACTCATGTCACCCACCCTGCCCCCTCCTCTGCTACTAACCATTTGTCTGTTCTGTTATATTTTGCAGAACTTGAGGCCAACTCTAACGAGGCAGAAGCTGATGCAAAAGATTCAGATGCGAGCGAGCCTGAAGAGAATATCTTCCAATCCCACCTTCCAGACCAAGAGCACGGGGGGGAGGGGCAGGGGAAGGATGAAGCCCCAACCTTTGTACTCACTTTGGTGCCGCCCATTGAGGTGCCAGGACCTTTCCTGAGTGGTACGAGTGTTGGGGTATTCCATGGTTTCTCTACAGTCTGAGGTTGGGGGTTCCAGTGGGGTGCAGCAAGGCACACCCAGGGCCCCACCGTCCGAGGCTGCGGGTCCCAGTGGGATGCAGCGAGGCGCACCCAGGGTGAGGAGGGGAAGGAGAGGTCGACAGTGCTCTCCTAAGGTGCAGGATCTAACATATGTGGTTCAGAGGATGGCAATGAGTGCAGAGAACATTGATCACCCACGATCACTCCTGGACACCAACAGTGGGGTGGCTGATGAGGTATCAGGACTGTCGGGAAAAGTAACAACACTCTCAAGAAATGGGAACGCTGTCCAGGCACACGAGAGAATGTTGCAGGTAGCTGATGCACTGTCGGTGAACATGAGGGAGGGAATGTCGGAGTTAGCTGCTGCAACAAGGCAGTATGCTCAGACCCCGACACCATTGACAGAATCAACTGCCACTCCCACTCAAATCTCCAGGCCAGCCTCTGAAGAGGCCCAAGCCGGGCCTTCCGCATTACCATCTGCCCACGCCCCCCCATCAAGAAGTGCGCATTACCCGAGATGCTCGAAAGAATAAGCTTGGTACCAACCCGAGAAGTGCTGTGCCACCACCTGCGGGCAGGTGTGAAGTCACCAAGACCAAGCGCAGTGGGCGGTCTTAGAATAAGGTGAAGGAGAGGTGGCTGCAGCCTTTCTTTGCTGTTGTTGTGGTTATTATTGTTACTATTGTAACTGTTCTCAAATTAAAAGTTTTTTGTAAGTGATGCAAATTTACACGTTTAAAAGTTTGTAAGTGATAATTGAAAACTTTAAAGTTTGATACAAGAATATTTTTATTTAAGTGCAAACAAGTGTTAACATTTTTGAGTAAAATATATTTTAAATTATAACTGAATCATTTCCATTATTTGTTCCATTAACACAACACAACATTACGGAACAGGTCCAAACAGTAAACATGGTCCATTTGGAATAGTTGCCGTTGACCCTTCAGGCAGAAAAGCGGTCACGGACAAGCTGCTGGCACAAGGCTCGCCCTCCTCCGCCATCGTGCTCCGGGTTCAGTTGCATGGCTTCCTCTTGCTCCTCCTCCTCGTCATCTGCATGTTCCTTCTCATCGGCCACTCTCACCTCAGGTGGGTCTTCTACTACCAGCTGCTGCTGCCTCATGATGGCTAAGTTATGCAGCATGCAGCACACAACAGTGAATTGACTGACAATCTCAGGGGAGTATTGCAAGTAGCCTCCGGAATGGTCCAGGCATCGGAAATGCTGTTTCATGATGCCAATGGTCCTCTCTGAGGTGCTGCACATCACAATGTACGACATGTTGTATCCCCGACCAGCTTCTGTCTGGGTTACGCATAGGGGTGTCATGAGCCAGGTGGTGAGGCCGTACCCTTTGTCTCCCAGCAGCCAGCTCTGTCCTCTGGCTGTTACAGAAAAATGGCAGATATAGCGCGCTCGTGTAGGATGAACGCATCGTGGGTGCTGCCAGGGTATCTTGCATCAACTGACAGGATGCAATGCATGTCGTCACAGATGAGCTGCACATTCATGGAGTGGAAGCCTTTTCTGTTCCTGTACATCTCGGACTCCTCCAAGGTTGCTCGTAAGGCGATGTGGGTACAATCAATGCAGCCCTGTACCTTTGGGAAGCCAGCAATCCTGGAGAAGCCCACAGCCCTTTCACACATTACCTGGGCGGTCATGGGGAACTTTATGTAGTTATTCCTCCAGGCGCATAGTGCAGCAGTCACCTGTCGAATGCAGATATGTGTTGCATATTGAGAAATGGCGCACATATCCCCAGTTGTGGCCAGGAATGATCCAGATGTATAAAATTAAAGTGCAGCTGTAACCTTCACTTCAACTGACAGAGCAGTCCTCCTGACGCTTCGAGGTTGCAGGTCTGCTTTTACTAACTCTCAGATCTCAGTTACAACTTCTTTGCGGAAACACAGCCTTCTGACACTGTCTGCATTACTCAGGTACAGGTATGAATGCCTGTCTCGATATACCCGATGTGGGTAAGGCCTCCTGCCCATCATCCTACATGCTCTGAGGTTCCTCATCCGATGATGTCTAATCAATCGTCTTCTCCGCAGCACCATCAATCAGAAGGCTTGCACGAAGTATGGCATTGTCAATATTGCCCCATAATTAAATTGTAGCCTTGCAAGAAGCTCAAAACAGCAGGACAAAGGACTTAAACTACTTTCCTCTCTCTCCCCAAGGACGACTCCCTAGTACGGACTACACCTTGGTCTACGCATGCGCAATAGACTTGCTTAGAATGGGAAGCTAGGCATTCAATGAAGACATTTGGGGCAATAAAGTCTAACGCAATTCTTTAATTTTTGATTTTTTTCCCCGAAGTATTACCCCATCATCGACCGGCCGTCTCTTCACCAGGCTCGAGGGTCGACCGGCAGAGTCGCTCCCTTGCCCAGACACAGGCTCGGCGTCCACACCGCTCCACCCCCTCAGCCCCCCAAAACCCCCCGGCTTCTGTACAGCCCAAGGCCGGGGTCATTGGAGGGAGAAGCATGTGGCGGCATACCACTTCAGGACAAGCACGTGCTGGTGCAGGAGGGCGACGGCTGTGAAACCAGGTCGCTGATTGCAATGCGGGCAGGCACAGCAGGAGGGGTGAAGGAGCGGCAAGAGTTCGTAGAGGGAAGTGACCGGGGCCCAGGAGAGGCGTGAGTTTGGGGCCCAGAAGAGCCAAAGGCCCAGGGGCAGCACGGGCCAGTCCACACTGCGATATGTGTGCGCGCTACGTTCGTGCAGCTGAGCAGGTATCCAGTCGTCTTGGGTAATCCTTGCCACTGGACCAAGACCTAACTCTGTCAAGCCCGTGTGGTGGCTGGTGTGCAACGGGCACCACACATTAAAAAAAATCCACGCACAGGCATTTTCCATCCTTCAAGATGTAGTTCGGGACCTGGAATATTAAGTCCTTCATTGAAACAGCTGTGAACTCATATCCCTTTTTGGCGTGGAAGCAAGTCAAACGTATAAGATTATGAGGGGGCTTGACGAGGAGAATGCAGAGAGGATGTTTCCACTGATGGGAGAAACTAGAACTAGAGGGCATAATCTTAGAATATGGGGCCGCCCATTTAAAACTGAGATGAGAACTTTCTTCTCTCAGAAGGTTGTAAATCTGTGGAATTCGCTGTCTGAGAGCTGTGGAAGCTGGGATATTGAATAAATTTAAAACAAATAGTTTCTTAAATGATATGGGGTAATGGGGAGCGGGCAGGGAAGTGGACCCGAGTCCATAATCAGATCAGCCATGATCATAGTAAATGGCGGAGCAGGCTCGAGGGGCCTATTTCTTGTGGTGTTCTTATCCTCGTTACGAGGGACTGCCTATGATGATGATGGCAGCCAAAGGGTTGTCATCCCTTCAGTTTGGCTTTCACCCCGCGCCCCCCTCCCGGGCTTCTTTTCAAGCCAAGCCCCTGTGTCCAGGCGAGGGAGCAATTCTGCCGGCCAATGCTCCGACCCTCCAGCCCGTTGGAAGGGAGACGTTCGGTGGTGGCGTGGTACTTTGGGGAAAAAACATTAAAGAATTGCATTAGACTTCCATTTTCTTCCTTTTGACTTTGAAAAAATTAAGCTTCATGATGCATATTCTTTGCCTTCTTGACTCCCTCCAAAACTTCACATAAGAACAATGATGTCTTTCTGTGACCATTTTTTTTAATGTGCACTGGTTTTTCTTAAGTGCCCAGAAGGTTTTTCAGGAGAAAAATATAAGTTGGCCAAACTTGCTTCAATGTGAAAAATTGGCAGAGACATTAGGTTACGTCCCCTATGACGCAAAAAAAACTAACCTAAAAAAATCGTAAGAGTTACGCTGTCGCTAGAAACTTTGAGAAAACTTGGCTATTTTAATTTGCGCCCAAAAAAGCGGCGCTTGCCAAAAAAACAGCGTAAATAACTGGGGAAAATTGAGCTATTATTTCCTAGTTTGTGTTTAAGAGAAAGTATGTTGTTAATAAAGATTTTTTTATGTAGTTGGGAATAAAACACTACTTTCCTTTTTGTGACTTGTCCTCATTATTAGGTTGTTCGATTCCTCACCAAATTTGGTTTGTCCCATTCTGGTGCCAGTGCGGTGTTGGTAGAATCAGACTGCCCATGCAATACTGAGGTAACCAAGGAACTTTACATGCAAAAAATGATTTGAATGTTTGTAGAGACCCAGCATCTGTCTAGTTGGCCTTAAATAAACAGCCTTGAGAATGATTCACAAATCGAGAACTGATGGTTCTGGTTGTTCAAATCTGATTTAGGATGCAGTACATGTTTAGTGTTGGAATGAAGCATCTCTGCTTAATTTAAATTTGTGTAGTGTAAGTCCGTACTTAAAGCCCAGTTTGACACTACAGTTACAGGGCCCGAAATTGGTCGACATACCTCCCAAAAATCGCGAAATTCTTTGAAAAATTCCGCCCGGCGGAAAATTCATCAGCAACATACCGCCGGGCGGTATGCATTACCGTCCGCCCATGCGCACCGCCGATATTTGCAAAATTCATCACTTCCCACCGACCTACTGCCAACGCTGCAGAC
Source organism: Pristiophorus japonicus (assembly GCF_044704955.1). NCBI lineage: Eukaryota > Metazoa > Chordata > Chondrichthyes > Pristiophoridae > Pristiophorus > Pristiophorus japonicus. The sequence goes on from NC_091988.1 coordinate 49,699,393, forward strand.
TGCCCTGGGAAAGTCGATCTCCTGTCGGTGGTATGCATCTTTACCTGTAATTTTTTTAAATCTCTTACCCCCAATCTCTTCCACCCCCTAGTCTCTGCAACCCCCATCCCTCAGCAATCTCTTTCTCTCTCTCTCTCTCTCTTTCTCCCCCCACAAGCAGCGATCTCCCTCCACAGCAGTGATTTTCCACTGCCCCATACCTGCACAGTGCTCTCAGGCCAGCAATCTCTCTGGATTCTCGTCGATGCCTCTCGAGCGGAGCTTCGCAGCAGCATGCGCATGTGCACAACTCGGGAGCCAAACATTCCCGAGTGAAAATTACTCCCCACCGGCTGCAGTCTGCTCCGCATACTGCCGAGAAATGGGCGGATCATCAGTTTTGACCAATTTCAGCCCCACAGTGTTCAGTGTCAGGCCCTGACTACGGATTTAGGCTACGTTTGCATTATCACTATTATGTCAGTGTGAAGCAAAAATTCATTATTCTAATGCTACTTTTGTCGTATAAACATTATCTCCGAATGTTTTCCAATATGGGCATGAAACTATTGAAGCTTTTACCTTATTTTTGTGCCTGTAAAAAGTTTCACTGGAAAATTCAAACGGGTTTTAAGTAGCTTAGTTCCTCATGCAGTTGGATACTTGACACCAAACTAGACATTTGTCAATTTAGTTTCCGGAGCTATCAGACAGACCTATTTGCTTCTGTTAGGCACTTTTTTATTCGTTTCCATTCATTGGGGCGTCACGGGTAAATATTTTGTTCTCCAGTCAGCCTTCAATGAAGCATGACATTGACGGGAAAAAACATCCAAGGCCCATACCATGCTTCCTCCACGCTGGAGAATATATGCTTTGGGGGTGAACATTTTGTAGAGTTGAACATTCAAACGGCAAGCTCTAGGAAATTAGTGTAGATTCATTTGGCCAGATTTTCGTTTTTTGGGGTTTTTCGTTGAAAACGGCAGCGATATGTGAAACTTACCGTTTTTGCTGCGCTATCGTTTTTAGGCTGAACTTTTGGCCTTTGCGCATAGGTAAGGAAGGCGTTGCACAAGCATTCGCGGCGCAAAACGCGAGTTTCAGCAACTTTAGTCCGTAGTCGTTTGCGCTGCGTGGGGAGGTGGGGAATTCCCAAAAACATATACAAGACCCTTCATCATCATAGGCAGTCCCTCAAAATCGAGGAAGACTTGCTTCCACTCTAAAACATGAGCTCTTAGGTGACTGAACAGTCCAATACGGGAATTACAGTCTCTCTCACAGGTGGGACATACAGTCGTTGAAGGAAAGGGTGGCTGGGAGTGGTTTGGCGCATGCTCCTTCCGCTGCCTGTGCTTGTTTTCTGCATGCTCTCAGCGACGAGACTCGAGGTGCTCAGCGCCCTCCTGGATGCTCTTACTCCACTTAGAGCAGTCTTTGGCCAGGGACTCCCAGGTGTCAGTGAGGATGTTGCATTTTATCAAGGAGGCTTTAAGTGTGTCCTTGAAACGTTTCCTCTGTCCTCAAGACCCTTAACTATCTAATCGCTGCAAAAAAAACCTTTTACTTGCCTTTTTTGCAGGTTTTCATACTTACCGCTGCTGGCAGGGCTGCACCAACAGGTTTGACCTGTCGCTATTCTAGGTGCGGCATACGAGTCGGAAGAGTGCCGAAAGTTGACCACAAACTAAATCGGTGTTGCACGTCGGCGCACTTCTCCCCGGCGGTACTTGGAAGCGCCGCTGCAAACGGGTACCCAAGGATCCCGCCCAGGTTTTTGCCACGGAGGGTCAAATCGCGGTGAAAATCTTGTTGCAAACCTCTCTCAAATCCGGCCCATTGTGAATAACCAAGAGCTAACCGTGATAGAAGCTATACCAAGTGACCCTGAGCTTCTGGTCATCTGTTACTTTAATTCTCCACTCCATTCCCACTCTGACCTCTCCGTCCTCGGTCTCCTACACTGTTCCAACGAAGCTCAAGGAACAGCACCTTCTCTTTCGTTTAGGCACTTTACAGCCTTCTGCACTCAACATTGTGTTCAACTATTTCAGAGCATAACCTCTGCCAATCTTTGGCTCCCCCCCCCCCCCGCCCCGCCCCCTGACAGAGCCTGTTTCTTTTTTTCTCCTTGTCTCTAATGGCAGTTGGCCATTATCCCTATCTTGACTAATGTTTTTCTAACTCCTGGCATTACCATTTGAATTTGGACTATCATCCCTTTTTGTCTTTCCACTCTCTCCTGTCTTCCAACGTATCACAGACCTTCTCTTTTTTTGTTAATTTTTCCCCTCCCCCTTTCAGTGCTTGTTAAGAATCCGAACACTCTCCAGTCTGACGAAGGGCCATCGACCTGAAACGTTAACTCTGCTTTCTTCCTACAGATGCTGCCTGACCCGCTGAGATTTCCAGCATTTTCTGTTTCTATACCAAGTACTGTTTATTTTATATTCCATTTCTGTTATTCTGCAGGTCTTGAAAACTTTAATAGTCATGTTGCATCGACAGTGGCTGACTATTCGAATATCCCAACAGAATCTTTCTTCACTGGGTAATCAAGCTGTGGTGCAGTTCCTGAGGGAAACTGTGTTGTTGCTGCACTGCCTTTCACAGAGGGACAAACATTTTACAGACCATTGTTTGGACGTGCTGCACCTTTATGATCAAGTTATGCATGGAATTAAAGCTATTTTTAAAAAAATACCAGATCTAGAAGAAAGTGAAGGTGAGAGGTTTGTTGTAAATTGGCATCTTGATTTATTTGGTTCATTAAAGTCTGTCTAAGAAAGTATTTTTGGGACCAGAAAAGTGCCATTGAGCCAAAATAAGCCTGTCTTTTTCATCGATCAACCCTACCTAACCAGCTTCTCCCCCATCCCTAAATCCCTTCTCAATACCACATCTATTTGAAGAACATGTTTGGTAGAGATATTTCTATCCAGGCAGTAAAATTATGGAAGATAGGAAAAAGAATACATTGAAAAGCAGAACTGTTCAAGTGATGTGGTCAGTTGAAAAAGTCTTAAGGTGGTGGTGAAGTTAGCAAGCCCTAATCACAATTGATTTTGCTCTCAAACCCTTGCATCAATGGACCAAGGAAATGAGTATAATCGAAATATTGCATATAACTAGATTCATAAAACCATAAGTTTACAGCACAAAATGAGGCGATTGTATCCAGGCAGATAGGGAATAGGTGACCATCAGGAAGAGCAGGGGAAGGAAGGTTGTGCAGGGGTCCCCTGCAGTCTATTGTAAGGGGAATAGATACGTGTTTCTGAGGCCGCCCTGGTGCAAGGGTCAAAGATGTCTCGGAGCGGCTGCAGAGCATTCAGGAGGGGAAGGGTGAACAGCCAGCTGTCATGGTGCATATAGATACCAACGATATAGGTTTTAAAAAAAACAAAACAGGATGAGGTCCTACAAGCTGAATTTAGGGAGCTAGAAGTTAAATTTAAAAAGTAGGGCCTCAAAGGTAGTAATCTCAGGATTGCTACCAGCGCCACGTGTTAGTCAGAATAGGAATAGCAGGATAGCTCAGATGAATCCGTGGCTTGAGGAATGGTGCAAGGGGGAGGGATTCAAATTCCTGGGACGTTGGAACCGGTTCTGGGGGAGATGAGACCAGTACAAACTGGACAGTCTGCACCTGGGCAGGACTGGAATCGATGTCCTAGGCGGAGTGTTTGCTCGTGCTGTTGGGGAGAGTTTAAACTAATATGGCAGGGGGATGGGAACCTATGCAGGGAGGCAGAGAGAAGTAAAAAGGGGGCAGAAGCAAAAGATAGGAAGGAGAAAAGCAAGAGAGGAGGGCAGAGAAATCAAGGGCAAAAATCAAAAAGGGCCACATTACAACATAATTCTAAAAGGACAAAGAGTGTTTTTAAAAAAAACAAGCCTGAAGGCTCTGCGTCTCAATGCGAGGAACATTTGAAATAAGGTGGATGAATTAACTGCGCAGATAGCTGTTAACGGATATGATGTAATTGGGATTACGGAGACATGGCTCCAGGGTAACTAAGGCTGGGAACTCAACATCCAGGGGTATTCAATATTCAGGAAGGATAGACAGAAAGGAAAAGGAGGTGGGGTAGCGTTGCTGGTTAAAGAGGAGATTAACACAAAAGTAATGAAGGACATTAACTTGGATGATGAGGAATCTATATGGGTAGAGCTGCGAAACACCAAAGGGCAGAAAATGTTAGTGGGAGTTGTGTACAGACCACCAAACAGTAGTAGTGAGGTTGGGGATGGCATCAAACAAGCAATTAGGGATGCGTGCAATAAAGGTACAGCAGTTATCATGGGTGACTTAAATCTACATATAGATTGGGCTAACCAAACTGGTAGCAATACTGTGGAGGAGGATTTCCTGGAATGTATAAGGGATGGTTTTCTAGACCAATATGTCAAGGAACCAACTAGAGAGCAGGCCATCCGAGACTGGGTCTTGTGTAATGAAGGGACTAATTAGTAATCTTATGCGAGGCCCCTTGGGGGTGGGGGGGGGGGGGGGGAACGTGACCATAATATGGTAGAATTCTTCATTCAAATGGAGAGTTACACAGTTAATTCAGAGATTAGGGTCCTGAACTTGAAAGGTAACTTCAATGGTATGAGACGTGAATTGGCTAGGATAGACTGGCGAATGATCCTTAAAGGGTTGACGGTAGATAGGCAATGGCAGACATTTAAATATCACATGGATGAACTACAACAATTGTACATCCCTGTCTGGTGTAAAAATAAGACTGGGAAGGTGACTCAACCATGGCTAACAAGGGAAATTAGGGATCGTGTTAAATCCAAGGAAGAGGCATATAAATTGGCCAGAAAAAACAGCAAACGTGAGGACTGGGAGAAATTTAGAATTCAGCAGAGGAGGGCGAAAGTTTTAATTAGGAGGAGGATAATAGAGTATGAGAGTAAGTTTGCAGGGAACATAAAAACTGACTGCAAAAGCTTCTATAGACATGTGAAGAGAAAAAGATTAGTGAAGACTAATGTAGGTCCCTTGCAGTCAGAATCAGGTGAATTCAGAATGGGGAACAAGGAAATGGCAGACCAATTGAATAAATACTTTGGTTCTGTCTTCACTAAGGATGACAGAAATAACCTCCTGAAAATATTAGGAGACCGAGGGTCTAGCGCGAAGGAGGAACTGAGGGAAATCCTTATTAGTCAGGAAATGGTGTTTGGGAAATTGATGGGATTGAAGACCGATAAATCCCCAGGGCCTGATGGTCTGCATCCCAGAGTACTTAAGGAAGTGGCCCTGGAAATAGTAGATGCATTGGTGGTCATTCCCCAACATTCCATGGACTCTGGATCAGTTCCTGGATTGGAGGGTAGCTAATGTAACCCCACTTTTTAAAAAAAGAAGGGAGAGAGAAAACACGGCATTATAGACCGGTTAGCCTGATATCGGTAGTGGGGAAAATGCTGAAATCAATTATTAAAATGTAATAACAGCGCATTTGGAAAGCAGTGATCGGTTCAAGTCAGCATGGATTTATGAAAGGGAAATCATACTTGACAAAAATTCTAGAATTTTTTGAGGATGTAACTAGTAGAGTGGATAAGAGAGAACCAGTGGATGTGGTGTATTTGGACTTCCAAAAGGCTTTTGTCCCACACAAGAGATCAGTGTGCAAAATTAAAGTACATGGGTTTGGGGGTAATGTATTGATGTGGATAGAGAACTGGTTGGCAGACAGGAAGCGAAGAGTGGGAATAAACAAATCCTTTTCTGAATGGCAGGCAGTGACTAGTGGGATACCGCAAGGTTCAATGCTGTGACTCCAGCTATTAACAATTAATGATTTAGACAAAGGAATTGAATGTAATATATCCAGGTTTGCAGATGACACTAAGCTGGGTGGCAGTGAGCTGTGAGGAGGATGCTAAGAGGCTGCAGGGTGACTTGGACAGGTTAGGTGAGTGGGCAAATGCATAGCAGATGCAGTATAATGTGGATAAATGTGAGGTTATCCACTTTGGTGGCAAAAACAGGAAGGCAGATTATTATCTGACTGGTGACCGATTAGTAAAAGGAGAGGTGCGACGAGACCTTGGTGTCATGGTACATTAGTCATTGAAAGTAGGCATGCAGGTACAGCAGGCAGTAAAGAAAGCAAATGGCATGCTGGCCTTCACAACAAGGGGATTTGAGTGTAGGAGCAGGGAGGTCTTACTGCAGTTGTACAGGTGAGACCACACCTTGAGTAGTGTGTGCAGTTTTGGTCTCCTAATCTGAGGAAGGACATTCTTGCTATTGAGGGAGTGCAGCGACGGTTCACCAGACTGATTCCTGGGATGGCAGGACTGACATATGATGAAAGACTGGATCGATTCGGCTTGTATTCACTGGAATTTAGAAGAATGAGATGGGATTTCAAAGAAGCATATAAAATTCTGACGGGATTGGACAAATTAGATGCAGAAAGAATGTTCCCGATGTTGGGGAAGTCCAGAACCAGGAGTCAGAGTCTAAGGATAATGGGGTAAGCCATTTAAGACCGAGATGAGGAGAAACTTCTTCACTCAGAGATATGTGAACCTGTGGAATTCTCTACCACAGAAAGTTGTTGAGTGCAGTTTGTTAGATATATTCAAAAGGGAGTTAGATGTGGCCCTTACGGCTGAAGGGATCAGCGGATATGGAGAGAAAGCAGGAATGGGGTTGCCTGATCAGCCATGATCATATTGAATGGTGGTGCAGGCTCGAAGGGCCGATGGCCTACTTCTGCACCTATTTTCTATGTTTCTATGAGCTACTGCAATTGTATACAAAAATGCATTTATCAGTTCTGAATAAGCAGTCAGTTCCAAGTACGATATGGCAATGAAGTATGAACCTGTATTTTGAAAGATTGAGAGCATCCTCACAGTATTTTTATTTTGCTTTTTTTTATGCGACCAATTTTCCCTCTTCTTTCATTCTCTGTCTTCCTCTCAACAGTGCTACCTCTGGTACAGCTCCACAGGCATTGACAGCCTTCCAGTACTTCATGCAAATGGTCATTCTCCATGTGAGAGCATAGACAATGAGGATTGACAGGCTCTTTGGCTTTGAAGGGCCTGTATCCTGTTCTCACTAGTACCCACATATATGCACTTTCCAAATTAAGTCCTGCAATATCACTGAAGAGCAAGAATGATTTTGTTTCCTTCCTAGCCCAGGGGGTACTGAAGCCAATTTTAATTCTCCATAACTGGTATCAGCTAACGCAGCACAGATGGAATTGAATCTATGATTCACAATTCAAAATCAGCCGTGATCTTAGTAAATGGTGGAGCAGGCTCGAGGGGCCGTATGTTCTACTCCTGCTCCTAATTCCTATGTTCTTATGAACTCGGGACCTTCTGGTTTGTCGGATTATGTGTCTTTCCCAAGTGATGCATTTGTCTAAACAACTATCATGAGAGTATGCTCCCATTATTTTACTACCTTTTTTATTTGATTGAACTTCGTCCATTGTTCCTAATCATGTTTGTACTGAGAGGATGGATTTTGCAATAATTTAATACTTTGTTTTATTATTATTTATGGTTACGTGACAAAACTTGCGTCAGTTTGGGAAGCAGAGAAGTAGTTAGTTGGAGCAGAGGGGTTTCCCTGCAGTAAAAACTGCAAAACTGGTCAGAGGATATAATTGCAGTGTGACAAGTTTATATATTCAGTTACCATTATAAATGTGGACATAGGAATTTACAATGGGAAAAGTCAACAAAAAAGTATGTCAGAAACATAACGGAAGTAAGGTTTTGTAGATGGAAAGTGTGCACAGACTTTGAGATTTAAAATTTATTAATAGCCTATGTCACAATAGCCACTTGTAGTAAAGAATTCAATTTTTTAATTTTCACAAGAATGAAGGAGGAATTTTAAAGATAAATTTCTTCTACATTCATCCTTCATTCTTATAATTCTGAAGCTAGGCCACCAATTTGACAACCGCTAAAAACAATCTTTCACTATTTACACTCAATCTTCCATAATTTTGAAAAACATCTATTCGAATGTCCACTTAATATTCTCTGTTACAGTGGGAAAATGCTTGTTTTTCTCGTCTCTCGATAACCATAGTCTCCCATTTGTGGTATTCTAGTGAATCTTTATTGTATCCTTTCTATATCGTTCCAATAATGAGTGCTTAGTACTGCACGCAATACTAAAACTGTGGCTTAACCAATTTTGTGTACAAATTCGTCAAAAGGTTGGTATTCTTGTGTTCACATCTTTCCAAGAGAGCAAAGCAGGTAGATGTTTGCGTAAACTTTTCACTTTTAACTCCCGGTTAAACAACGACTCGACTTCAAAATTCTCATCTTGTTTACAAATGACCTTGCCCCTTTCCTATCTCTAATCTTTTTCAGCCTCACAACCCCACAAGTTGTCTGCCCTCTTGAACATCCCTCATTGTAACTGCTCAACCATCAATGGCCGTGCCTTCAGCTGTTTGGGCCCTAAGCTCTGGAACTCCCTGCCTAAACCTCTCTATCTTCTTCCTCCTTTTAAGACGCTCCTTAAAACCTACCTCTTTAACCAAGCTTTTGGTCATCTGCCTTAATTTCTTCTTTTGTGGCTCGGTGTCAAGTTTATCAGTTTTGTCTTGTGACACTGCTGTGAAGCGCCTTGGGATGTTTTACTGTGTTAAAGGTGCTATATAAATAATAGTTATTATTTTGTATGAAGGACAATTTATGCAGTTTTTTTTTTTTATTTATTCTCGGCATGTGGTTGTCACTGACAAAACTAGCATTTATTGCCCATCCCTAGTTGCCCTGAGAAGGTGACCTTTTTGAATCGCTGCAGTAGCAGTTTGGTACAACTGAGTGGCTTGCCAGGCCACATCAGAGGGCAGTTAAGAATTAACCATGTTGCTGAGGGACTGGAGTCACAAATATAGGCAAATCGAGCAAGGTCGGCAGGTTTCCTTCCCTAAAGGACATTGGATAATCAGGTTTTTTTTATGACAGTACACAGCTTTATAGTCACTTTTACTGATACCAGCTTTTTAAAACAAAAACTGAATTCAAATTCTCAGACTGTCATGGTAAGATTTGAACTTGTGTTCTGTGGATTACTCGCCCAGTAATATAAGCACTATAATAATGTACCTGAGTATTTCATACGAACAGTATAAAGGACTTAAAATTATTAGAGAACACTGGGACTTATAGAGTTCGGATTGGTCATTATGTTCCTTCTTTATTTAACTGCTTCATAAACTGTTTCACCAACAATTGCCTGGAATCAGTCAGCTTTCACGAAGAACAACTGAGTTCTATTTCTAGATAACTGCAGCACTGATCAAAATTGAATCCTCTTTTTAATGCCCAGGTGAAATGCTTCATGTGGTTATTTTTTTTGAAATGGTATTAAAGTCTTGTTTTGCAAAAAATATTTACTATCCTAGTTATTCTAAATCTTATTTCAGAACTAGCTTTGGAAGAGCTTTGTTCCCATGAGCCTGAAGCCGAGTATCGAGCTAGAAACTGATGGACCTTAAAGCACCATATACAGGAAAGAAGAAACTTCATCAATTTCATGTATTTACATATAACATGGATAACTGCCTACTTGCATACATCCATTTGTAGTCTGATTTAACTGAGCTGATCTTTTTCAGAATTATTTTCACTGCATAATTAAATGCCATGAAAATCATAATGAATTGGTTTTAAAGCACTAGTTTGGAGGGTTTCATCGATGATATAGATGCAACTATTTGTGTCTTTTTCACCAGTTCAAGTGAGAATGAAATAGTGGTTAATGACCATGTCCAGCTATCGCTGTCAAAAACTGTCATTAAATGTCATCTTTTACAGTTTTAAAATGAGGATATACCGCTACTTTTTATACACTGACCATAGAATAGAGTTTGGTGGCTTATTAACACTGGGCTCTAACCCAAGAGTGCAACAAGAGAAATAACTTACAATGGTATGATTGTCAAATGGTTTATTTTTTGGTAAACTACTCAACCTCAGCTGCATATCTGTTTTGTATGCATATTTTTAAACAATTGTTTAAAAATTCACACAGGTATGCGTTTTTGCTTGAGTGATTTATTATCATGGAAAAGCATTGGAGTGCTATATTTTTAGATTCCATGATGCAATGCTCTGCAGGCTGAGTTCAGAATATTTAACAGATAGCGTACAGTATAACAAAAATGGAAAATGTTCAAAACACTCAGCAGGTCAGGGAGTGTCTGTGGAGAAAGGAAAAACGTTAATGTTTCAGCCTTTTGTCAGAACTGACGTGAAGTTTTTTTGCAATCTCCACAGATACTGCCTGGCCTGAGCGTTTCCAGCATTTTCTGTTTTTGTTTAAAACTTCCAACATCGGCGGTATTTTTTAAAAAATGTATGTGTGTGTGTTGAGTGTGCCAAGTGACAATTTAATCAGCTAATGGCTTGGGTGACTGGTTCAACAAAGTTTGTCGATGAAATACCATTGATTGAATGTCCATGCTTGTGGAATAAAATTGCTTAATTTGTAAGTGAAACTATTCAGTTTGATAACTGAATTAATTTTTCTGTGCTGTGAAAATATGGGGATCACTGCAACTTCAGAGATGTAAAATATTTGTACAATTTTGTTTTCTTTACAATAAATGTAAAATTAAAAACATTTTATAGTTTTTGAATTTATCTTTCAATATAGAATATCTTTTCCTAGTCCTTTAACAACTATATGAAAAAACCTATATCTTTACAACAAAAGTTTAAAAAATTTAGCAAATTAAATGGATAAGAAAAATTCATATTGGAAATTTAGTGGTTACAAAATAGCCATGTTTTTGTAATAGGAGTAATTGTTCAGTGTAATTTTTTAAACTATTTTTGAATGTCATAAATGCAGTAAAATAATTTTAGTTATATTGGTCGTGTGTTACTTGGGGCCCACCAGCTACAATTGACCTTGATGGTCTATTCCATATTAACATTAAACCTTGCACACAACATAGTTAGAAATTAAAGGCTCCAAGCCATCCATCTGTTATTCATGATGAGCAAAAATGTAACAATGGGAAGAGAAATGTCAATGTTTGCTTACCAAGGAATGATGGATCTACTCAAATCTGTGACATTTATGTCAAGGAGAGAGGAAAATAAAAATTCAGAGTAAGATGAAATGCCAGATATAGATAAGATGAAGATCGCTTGTACAATAAGACTGTGTGCTTGCATTTTGCCTGATAAACAATGGTTAATTCAAGCTAGATATAGTGTTGTATATAAAAAGCGATTTTCAATTATGAAAACCACCATAGTACTTCATTCATCCCATTATTTGGACGTGTTCATAGAAAATTACACTGACTCTGCAAGAATGGAACACTAAAGACTGTGGTTAAAGGCACTATATAAATACAAGTTGTAGTGCAATCTAACTGAGGACTTCAGATGCCATAAACTGTGCAGCAAAACTCTTAATGGTTTATAAGTGCCACCTGAACTTTGAGGTTGAATAGCCTAAACTCCCTTGTCGTGGACTGTTGTACTATGTATGTGTATTTGGGGGGGGGATGGGGGAAGGGCATTGTGTTACAAATTTATGCTTCTGTTTATAGTCATCGTAAGAAGAGTTCGATTGTGTGTCGGTTGAGATTCACAGGTGATTCGCTGACGTTATTCAAGCAATGATGAAGGGCTTATGATGTATTAGAGAGAAATTCTCTGAACAAGGTAGTAAAAATTTACATGTCTTTTAAAGTGGTAATTTTTGGTTTTCTACAATTGGTTTGGTTGTGAATTGCAGTTACTGCTTTCCCCTTTGTATTCCTTAGTGCTTTTCAAGTGCAGCACTTCCTTGGAAGGCATCTTATCAAATATGACCTTGTCTGTGCTTACTGATGACATAGTTTCCCATAAAAGGTAACAGCAACATGTGTACAAAAATAGTTGCAGTGACACAGTACAGGCTAAATAATGTAACCTAATTCAGGCTTCTTTGTCTTGGTGGTGAAGCAAAGCAGACGTTAAGCATTTTGCTCTGCTGTCTCATTAGTATTTCTGTCCTATGATAATTAGTGAAATAACTGTTCTTCATTATGAATTGGAATCTGTACGAATTGTGAATGGGTCTGGATGCCACATCTATTTAGTTGTACTACATTATAATGGAAACAAGTCTTCCTCAATTCTGAGGGACTGTCTATGATGATGATTATAATCCTATTAATAATTACACTTTATATTAAATCATACCTTTACCTTTTGGCCTTGGGGTCTGTTTGGGTAACAGCTAGATCTTGACAGAGTACAATATTATTCATGTTAGGTTTATGGTTTGTTAACAGATAGCTTTTTTTTTTACTAAAGCTGGTAAATTCTTGTATTCGTACCCAATCGGAAAGATGTAGAAAGCTATTCATTACAAATGTTTATTTTTGCATAAACATGCAGCAAATTTGTATTGATAAATTGCACATTGTTCCAGCCATTGCTCTTCCAATGTAGCATTTTTAATAAACTTGCAGAATGGGTGTATAAATGGCAATCGAATTTTAATATAGCTCGGTGTGAGGCGGTACATTTTGGTAGGAAGAACATGGAACACGAGTAGGCCATTCAGCCCCTCAAGCCTGCTGCACCATTCAATAAGATCGTGGCTGATCTTCGACCTCAACTCTACTTTCCTGCACTATCCCTTGATTCATCTGGAATCTAAAAATCTATCAATCTCAGCCTTGAATATAGTCAACAACTGAGCATCCACTGAGGAATAAGGAATCCACCTACTCCTTGGAAAATAAGAGTCTGAAAGGGGTAAAGGCACAAAGGGCTCTAGGGGTACCGATTCTCAAATCGTAAAAGGTAGCAGCGCGGGTTAACAAAACCACCAAAGTGCAAAGCACGGGTTCATTTCTAGAGGAATAGAATTCAAAAGCCAAGAAGTTATGTTAAACTTGTATGGAACCTTGGTTTGACCACAGTTCTGGTCTCCATTATTACAAAAAGGATATAAAAAGGAGTGGCAAAAGTGCAAACAAAATTACAAGGATGATATCTAAATTTACAGGGTACAACTATCTGGAAAAGCTGGGCTCTTTTCTCTAGAAAAGAGAAGAGTGAGAGGTAACCTGATAGAGGTTCGATTGGATAGACCTAGAGAAGATATGGGGGAGTATGAAACTATGGGGCATAAATATAAGCTAGTCACTAATAAATCCTATAAGGAATTCAGGAGAAACTTCTTTACTCAGAGCGGTGAGAATGTGGAACTTGCCACATGGTGTGGTTGTGGCGGGTAGCATAGATGCATTTAAGGGGAAGCTAGATAAGTTCAAGAAGTAGAAAGGAATAGAAGAATATGTTAATAGGGTGACATGAAGTAAGGTGGGAGGAGGCTCATGGAGTTTAGCATGTTTCTGTGCTGTGAACTCTGTGTGCCAGCATTTAATTTAAATAATGTGAGAAGGAAATAAAGTGTACAAGTCTCACTGGTTTAATATTTCTTTCCTCAACTATATTGTTTTGTGGAACTCGATAGCTACATATATATTTGATGGTGCAGCACAAAAGCAGCTAAAATATCCCTCATCCATCTTTGATTACATCAGAACAATGCTTGCCTAAAATACCCTATTATTAAACACACAATAATTTTTTAAGCTAATGTATTTAAAATAAAAGCTTGACACTATAGTGGGAAGTAAAACGGCGAGGTAATCCGCTCCCAGATCCCTACTTTGACAGTGGTTGGAGTGACGGTGCTGATTTCCCCCCCTTCCCTGTAAAAGTTCAGTTAAGTGGAAGATTGAACTTGGCACAAGTCTGTGGCACAGCGCATTGCTGCTCCATTGAGCTGTATCACTGAGCCATTCTCTGCGGTTTTATGTTCTTAGCCAGTGAAATAAAATGTTTTGTCAACAGGATTCAAGTGCTCATTTGTTCTGCCTCTTCAGTTTTGCTCGAACGTATGCTGCTGTTAACTTAAAAAGAAAATGAAATATTCACTGGGGAAATTGCTGGAATCCATGATTAAGGAAGCAGTAGCAGGACATTTAGAAAATCACAATACAGTCAAGCAGAGTCAGCATGGTTTTATGATTAATTTGAGTTCTAAGTTCTTTGAGGATGTAACGAGTAGGGTGGATAAAGGGGTACCAGTAGAAGTGTATTTGGATTTCCAGAAGGCATTTGATAAGGTGCCACATAAAAGGTTACTGCACAAGGTAAGAGCTCACGGGGTTGGGGTTGGGGTAGAGGAGTGGCTAACAGAAAGCAGAGTTGGGATAAATGGGTCACTTTCAGGTTGGCAAACTAACTTGTGGGGTGCCACAGGGATCAGTGCTGGGGCCTCAACTATTTACAATCTATATTCATGACTTGGATGAAGGGACCAAGTGTAATGTAGCCAAATTTGCTGATGATACAAAGAGATGGGAAAGCAAGTTGTGAGGAGGGCACAAATAATCTGCAAAGGGATATAGATAGGTCCAGTGAGTGGGCAACAATTTGGCAGATGGAGTATAATGTGGGAAAATGAGGTTATCCACTGGTAGGAAAAATAAAAAAGCACATTATTAATTAAATTGAGATAGATTACAAAATGCTGAGGTGCAGAGGGATCTGGGGGTCCTTATACATGAAATACAAGTTAGCATGCAGGCACAGCAAGTAATTAGGAAGGCAAATGGAATGTTGGCCTTTATTGCAAGGGAGTGGAGTATAAAAGTAGGGAAGTCCTACTACAACTGTACAGGGCGTTTTGAGACCAGACCTGGAGTACTGCATACGGTTTTGGTCTCCTTATTTAAGGAGGGATATACTTGCATTGAAGGCAGTTCAGAGAAGGATCATAGGGTTCATTCCTGAGATGAAAATGTTGTAATCCATTATTAAAGCAGAAGGACAGTTGGAAAAGCAAAATTCGGTCAGGCAGAGTCAGCATGGATTTATGAAGGGGAAGCCATGTTTGACAAATTTGCTGGAATTCTTTGAGGATGTAACAAACAGGGTGGTTAAAGGGAAATTAGTGGATGTGGTGTATTTGGACTTCCAGAAGGCATTTGACAAGATGCCGCATACAAGGTTACTGCACAAGATAAAAGTTCATGGGGTTAGGGGTAATATATTAGCATGGATAGAGGATTGGCTGGCTAACTAACAGAAAACAGAGAGTCGGGATAAATGGTTCATTCTCTGGTTGGCAATCAATGACTAGTGGGGTGCCGCAGGGATCAGTGCTGGGAGCTCAACTATTTACAATCTATATTAATGACTTGGAAGAAGGAACTAAGTGTAATGTAGCCAAGTTTGCTGCTGATACAAAGATGGGAGGAAAAGCAATGTGAGAGGAGGACACAAAATCTGCAAAAGGCCATAGACCGGTTCTGAGTGGGCAATAAATTTGGCAGATGGAGTATAATGTTGGAAAATGTGAGGTCATGTACTTTGGCAGAAAAAAAATCAAAGCAAGTTATTATTTAAATGGAGAAAGATTGCAAAGTGCTGCAGTGCAGTGGGACCTGGGGGTACCTGTGCAGAAAATACACAAGGATCGTATGCAGTTTCAGCAAGTGATCAGGAAGGCCAATGGAATTGTTATGTCTCAAATAAAGCAATGTGACTGAGTACTGTAGACTTGAGTAAGTGTGACCTTAGTGTCTCTATTCTGACTCCAGAGTGCGCCCACAGCATGGGAGGCCTGCTGATATGTAGCGCTCCCAAGGGATGCTGGGATCCCTTGGGACTCCAACAGATGCGCCCTCTGGTGGCGGTAGAATGTTGGTTACAAGGTGTTGCATACGTAACATCACTCCCCTCCAAAGTCAATAGTACACTTATTTACAGGGTGAGACGATCTGGGGCTTTCCGCTCCCTAGTCGATCGTCTCGGTACAAACACAGGTGCAGGTGAGTTGGTTGGGCCTTCACTGGGCTGCTGCGTAGCTGGGCTGCTGGGGATGATGAGTTCAGCTTCGTGCACAACCATGATGTCAGTTGCCACTTGTGTGCGTATCAGAGGGTCGAAGTTGGTGGTGTCTTCTTCAGGTTGCTCGTGGCTGTCTGTGAATCGCAGTTTGATTTGGTGCAAATGCTTTCTGCAAGTTAGTCCATCTGCAAGTTTGACCTCAAACATCCTACTCCCTTCTTTGGCTACGACAGTGCTGGCAAGCCATTTGGGACCATGTCCATAGTTGAGTACAACAGTGGGAACCTCGGTGAGCGAGTGGGGTCTTGTGCAGTAGCTGAGCAGGACTCGGGACAGGCGGGTCTGCAGGGAGCCTTCCGGCATGCATTCAAGCTTTGCTTGATGGATTGGATTGCCCGTTCTGCCTGGCCGTTAAATGCGGGCTTGAATGGGGCAGATGTGATGTGCTTGATCCCATTGCGGGTCATGAATTCCTTGAATTCAGTGCTGGTGAAGCACGGCCCATTGCTGACAAGGACATCAGGCAGGCCATGCGTGGCAAACATGGCTCGTAGGCTTTTGATGGTGGCAGTGGACCTGCTTACAGACATTATTACACACTCAATCCATTTTGAATAAGCATCCACAACAACCAAAAACATTTTGCCGAGAAACGGACCAGCGAAGTCAACGTGGATCCTCGACCACAGTTTCGAGGACCATGGCCACAGACTTAGCGGTGCCTTCCTGGGTGCATTACTCAGTTGAGAGCAAGTATTGCATTGGCGCATGCAAGACTCCAAATCTGAGTCAATGCCGGGCCACCACACATGGAATCTGGCTATAGCTTTCATCATTATGCCTGGGTGGGTACTGTGTAGGTTGCGTATGAATGTTTCCCTGCCTTTCTTAGGCAAAACCACGCGATTACCCCACAAAAGATAGTTTGCCTGAATGGACATTTTGTCTTTGCGCTGCTGGATCTCTTCATGCATCTCCGCTGGGATGCTGGACCAACTCCCATGGAGGACACAGTTTTTTTGCAAGGGACAGTAAAGGATCCTGGCTGGTCTAGGTTCTGATCTGGCGGGCAGGGACGGGTGACTTTGTTTTCAAATGCATCCATCACCAAGGGCAAGTCTGCAGGCTGTGCCATTTCCACCCTGGTGGTGGGCAATGGTAGCCGACTGAGAGCATCAGCGCAGTTCTCTGTGCCTAGCCTGTGGCGAATTACATTGTTATATGCAGACAGCATGAGCGCCCATCTTTGGATGCGAGCAGAGGCATTGGTATTAATCCCTTTGCTCTCTGAGACTAGCAATATGAGCGGCTTATGGTCAGTTTCTAACTCTAACTTAAGCCCAAACAGATACTGGTGCATTTTTTTCACCCCATAACCGCATGCCAGAGCTGCTTTTTCAATCATGCTGTAGGTCCTTTCGGCCTTGGACAAATTCCTGGACGCATAAGTGACCCGTTGCAATGTTCCCGATTCGTTTTCTTCTTGTAACACAAACCCGACCCCGTACGAAGACGCATCGCAAACTAGCACTAAATGTTTACATAGGTCATACAGAACAAGCAGTTTGTTGGAGCATAGCAGATTTCTGGCTTTCTCAAAAGCAGTCTCTTGTGATTTCCCCTATACCCAGTCATCTTCCTTGTGTAGCAACACATGTAGAGGTTCTAGCAAGGTGCTTAACCTGGGTAGGAAATTACCAAAATAATTGAGGAGTCCCAGGAACGACCGCAGCTTCGTCACATTCTGCGGTCTCAGCGCATTCTTGATGGCCTCCGTCTTGGCGTTGGTGGGTTTGATGCCATCTGACGCGATTCTTCTCCCGAAGAACTCTACCTCTGGCGCCAGGAAAACACACTTTGAGCATTTCAACCTGAGTCCCACATGTTCTAGCCGACTTAGAACCTCTTCCAGGTTCTGCAAGTGTTTGATGGTGTCCCGACCTGTGATCAATATGTCGTCCTAGAAAACCACGGTGCACAGAACTGACTTTAGCAGACTCTTTGTGTTCCTTTGAAAAATAGCCGTGGCCGATTGAATCCCAAACGGCCATCTACTGTAGATGAATGGACCTTTGTGCGTGTTGATGCAGGTGAGGCCTTTCGAAGATTCCGCCAGCTCCTGCGTCATGTAGGCCAAGGCCAGGTCCAGCTTGGTGAAAGTCTTCCCTCCTGCCAGCGTCGCAAATAGGTTGTCTACCTTGGGTAGTGGGTACTGGTCCTGCAGTGAACAACAGTTAATCGTTACTTTATAGTCCCCACAAATTCTGACCGTGCCATTGCCCTTGAGAACAGGAAGAATCTGACTGGCCCACTCGTTGAACTCAACCGGCACAATGATGCACTCTCGTTGCAGCCTGTCCAGCTTGATCTCCACTTTCTCTCACATCATGTATGGCACCGCACGTGCCTTGTGGTGGATGGGTTGTGTACCGGGAACCAAGTGGATCTGCACCTTCGCCCCAGAGAAATTTCGGATGCCTGGCTCAAACAATGACGGGAACTTGCTCAAAACCTGGGCACATGAGGCGTTGTCGACGGACGAAAGTGCTCTGATGTCGTCCCAGTTCCAGCGGATTTTTTCCAGCCAGCTTCTGCCGAACAGTGTGGGGCCATCTCCTGGTACAATCCATAGTGGTAGTTCGTGCACCGCTCCATCATGGGAGACTTTTATGCTGCACTGCCAATTACAGGGATCAGCTCTTCAGTGTAAGTTCTCAGCTTGGTATAAATAGGGCTCAGCTTGGGCCTTTGTGCCTTGTTGCACCACAGCCTCTCGAAGGCCTTTTTGCTCATGATAGACTGACTCGCACCTGTGTCCAATTCCATGGATACTGGAATTCCGTTCAGTTCAACTTTTAACATGATCGGTGGACATTTCGTGGTGAAGGTATGTACCCCGTACACTTCTGCCTCCTCGGTTCGAGTCTCTAGTTCAGTGTGATCCACCATGGATCGGTCTTCCTCTGCAACGTGGTGGTTGCAGGGTTTGCAACTCATCTGCACATTCGCTGAAGATGTCCCATCATTCCACAGCCTTTGCACGCATAGTGTTTGAAGCGGTATTGATGGGCTCGATGATCACCTCCGCAGTGCCAACAAGGTGTTAATTGCCTCACATTCACACTTGATGGCAGACTCTGAGTCATCTGAGGTCGTGCAGCTGCAGGTGTGTATGTTCTGCCATATGCATTCCTGCCTGAAAACAATGTTACTTTGTGTACATTACTTGCCAATGCATCTTTATGCTGCAAAATTTGTTTGGTGTTATCGCTGGTGGACATAAATGCCTGGGCTATAGTTATGGCTTTGCTCAGGATCGGTGTTTCAATAGTTTGCGAAGGATAACCTCATAGCCAATGCCAAGCACAAAAAAGTGTCTCAGCATTTGCTTCAGGAATCCATCGAATTTGCAATGTCCTGCAAGGTGCCATAGTTCGGCGACGTAACTCGCCACTTCCTGGCCTTCAGACCGTTGACATGTATAAAATCGATACCTTGCCATCAGAACACTCTCCTTCAGATTTAGGTGCTCCCTGACCAACGTACACAGTTCTTGATACAATTTGGTTGTTGTTTTCACCGGAGCGAGAAGATTCTTCATGAGACCGTAGGTTGTTGCCCTGCAGATGGTGAGGAGGGGCAGCGTTCTCATTCCCTTCCAGCTCATTGGCCACGAAGTATTGTTCGAGTCACTCCACAAAGGCTTCCCAATCGTCACCTGAGAATTTCTCCAGGATACCAACAGTTCTCTGCATTTTCACGTGATGGTTTATTATCTATTACTCATCGCCAGTGGTTATGTCTCAAATAAAACAATGTGACTAAGTACTGTAGACTTGAGTAAGTGTGACCTTAGTCTCTCTATTCTGACTCCAGAGTGCTCCCACAGCATGGGAGGCCTGCTTATATGCAGTGCTCCCAAGGGATGCTGGGACTTCAACAGATTCGCCATCTGGTGGCGGTAGAATGCTGGTTACAAGATGTTGCATACATAACGGAACCTTGGCCTTTATTGCTAAGGGATGGAGTATAAAAGCAGGGAAGTCTTGCGACAGTTATATAGGGTATTGGTGAGGCCACACCTGGAATACTGTGCAGTTTTGGTTTCCATATTTACAAAAGGATATACTTGCTTTGGAGGCAGTTCAGAGAAGGTTCCCTAGGTTGATTCTGAGGATGAGGGGGTTGACTTATGAGGAAAGGTTGAGTAGGTTGGGCCTCTACTCATTGGAATTCAGAAGAATGAGAGGTGATCTTATCGAAACGTGTAAGATTATGAGGGGGCTTGACAAGGTGGATGCAGAGAGGATGTTTCCACTGATGGGGGAGATTAGAACTAGAGGCCATGATCTTAGAATAAGGGGCCACCCATTTAAAACCGAGATGAGGAGAAAAGTTGTCTTTGAGGGTTGTAAATCTGTGGAATTCGCTGCCTCAGAGAGCTGTGGAAGAACATAAACATAAGAAATAGGAACAAGAGTAGACCATACGGCCCCTCGAGCCTGCTCATGGCTGATCTGATCATGGACTCAGCTACTTCACCCGCCCGCTCCCCATAACCCCTTATCTCCTTATCGTTTAAGAAACTGTCGATTTCTGTCTTAAGTTTATTCACTGTCCCAGCTTCCACAGCTGTCTGAGGCAGCAAATTCCACAGATCACTACCCTCAGAAGAAATTTCTCCTCTCAGTTCTAAATGGGCGGCCCCTTATTCTACGCTGGAACATTGAATAAATTTAAGACAGAAATAGAGTTTCTAAAACGATAAGGGGTTATGGGGAGCGGGTGGGAAGTGGACCTGAGTCCATGATGGTATCAGCCATGATCGTATTAAATGGCGGAGCAGGCTCGAGGGGCCGTATGGCCTTTTCTTGCTCCTAATTCTTATGTTCTTATGAATGGGTTGTCTTATGAAGAAAGGTTGAGCAGGTTGGGCCTGTACTCATTGGAGTTTACAATAATGAGAGGTGATCTTATTGAAACGTATAAGATTCTGAGTGGGCTTGACCGGGTAGATGCAAAGAGGTGTTTCCCCTCATTGGGAAATCTAGAACTATTGTGTTTGTAGGCACCTTTCATAATGACTCCACGAGGCAGGATATGGTACTTAAACTGTGTAGACTGTAGTCCTTTATTTGCAGCTCCTTGAGTGAGGACACCAAGCTGTGAGCTTCCTTTTATACTGGATTACCTGCAGTGTGCAGGTAACCCTTGGGTCTCCAGCAGCAGCACCCTCTGGTGTACAGGTAAGGGGTGTGTACAGTGTAAAGGTACATTCAGTGTTACAGACATCATACAACAAGCATGCATACATAACAAGAACAAGGGGTCATAGTTTCAGAATAAGAAGGGGTCGCCCATTTAAAACAGAAATGAGGAGGAATTTCTTCTCTGAGGATCATGAATCTTTGGAATTCTGTACCCCAGAGAGCTGTTGAGGTTGGGTCATTGAATATAGTTAAGACAGATTTTTGAATGATAAGGGAGGCAAGGGTTATGGGGAGCGGACAGGGAAGTGGAGTTGAGGCCAGATCAGTCATGATCTTATTGAATGGCAGAGTAGACACAAGGGACCAAATGGTCTTTTGCTGCTCCTATTTCTTATGTTCTTATGACTAAAGCAGAGAGGCTCATGAAAACTCAACATTCCATTGAAGGGAACACAGTTTAACTGTTCAACCCTGCCGAACTACAAGCACCTTGTGGCAATATCGTACCATTGAAAATTGTGTTATTAAATGTGAATGTGTGTACAAAATATGTAAAAATTAATTATTCTGAGTCAACTATATTTGAATGCGTGATAATACAAACCACTGGTAAGATATATGCAGGGCATTAGTGAGGCCACATTTCGAATGCTGTGTACAGTTCTGGTCTCCTTGCCTAAGGAAACGCATACTTGTCTTAGAGGGAGTGCAACGAAGGTTCATTCGACTGGTTCCTGGGATAAGGGAATTAATTGCCCTATGATTAGAGATTGAGTAGACTAGGCCTATATTCCTTGGAGTTTAGAAGAATGAGAGGTAATCTAATTGCAACATATAAAATTCTTAAGGGGTTTAACAGGGTTAATGCTGATAAATTGTTTCCCCTGGCTGGGGAATCTACAATACAGGGTCACAATCTCAGAATAAGGGATTGGCCATTTCGGACTGAGATGAGGAAAAATTATTTCACTGAAAGGGTTGTGCATCTTTGGAATTCTTTACCCCAGAGAGCTGTGGATGCTCAGTTGTTGAGTATACTCAAGACAGAGGTCGATAAATTTTGGGGAATTAAGGGATTATGGGGATTGTACAGGAAGGGTGAGATGATCTTGTTGAATGACGGAGCAGGCTCGAAGGGCCTTACTCCAGCTTCTATTTCTTATGTTCTAAGGTGGTGCCTGTTTATGCTAAACTGACCCAGCTATCCAGCCAGTGTAAGTGTTCTGGTAATGTGGCTATAGAATAATGTATGGAATGGGATACAAACTATATTGCTTATCAGTTTCTATTTTGTACAATTAGTAGCAAATCAATAGTTTTCTTGTGTTGCTGCCAAACAAGTCACTCAACTTTTTAGCTCTCCAAAGATAAAAAGGGTGATGGAAATTCTGCAGTTCTGCGAAGAAATATTGGTAAAATAATATCCCTGTAGCAACAGCTGTACATTGGAATTCTTAAACTTCCTGCCTAAGAAAAGCTGACTAAACAGATGCCAAACCATTCATCAACAGCTTACCGCAACACTTCAATTACTATGTCTTTTATTGTTGAACTGTACCTCTCATTCTTCTAAACTCCAAGGAATATAGGCATATTCTACTCAATCTCTAATCATAGGGCAATCCCCTCATCCCAGGAACCAGCCTATTGTTGAACTCCACAGTGCAGCACAAACAAATGTGAAGAAACTCAAATCTCTTCTAAGTAAAATACGTTTATTCCCCAACAAGCATTTTCATAAGTTTTTAAATTAAAATGATTTTTTTAAATAAAAAAGCATTAAATATGACGAAAGGTCATCGACCTGAAACATTAACTCTGTTTCTCTTTCCACAGATGCTGCCTGACTTGCTGAGTATTTCTAACATTTTCTCTTTATTTCAGCTTTCCAGCCTCTGCAGTATTTTGCTTTTGTATTAAATATTTCCTATTAAATTTTTTTATCAAAACCTAATTTGTTTTCCTTTTCATTAACACCTTAAACATGTTAAGCATGTGATAGATTTATTTTCCAAACTGTAATTACATTTTAGAAGTGTAATTAGCTTGCCAGACTGCTATTCCATCACAATTGCTGCTTGCTTTTTTGTTCTCTTACATACTTACTTTTCCTGTATAAATAGCCATATTACATTTCCTTCCCTCTCTTAACCTCCCCACCCCTAGTTATATTTCTGCTGTCTCTTCTGAATTTGCTGAGTACTGTCAGGCAACTTTGTGTTACCTCACCCATGTGGCCATCCTTGTGTGAGCATAGATTGCATGCCTGAAGGCTGTACATCTGGGTCCCACTCACCTGTCACCCCTATCCTTGCTGACTCACATTGACTCCAGGTCCTCCACCTCAAATTGATAATTCTCATTCTTCTGTTCATGACCTCTCCCCTCCCTATCTCTGTAACCTCCGAGATCTAGCCCGACAATCTCTTGCTGCTGCTATGTTGATGCTGCTTCATTCGTGGTCGCCCTTTGCTTTTTCTGCTTTCGACAATTTTCAATCTATTGCAGAAGCTTGCTTCCTATTTCATGCCGCCTTACATTGCAGACTAGTTGCTGAGTTGAAAACAAATAGGATCGAGAGCAGTAATTTGACATTCTGACAGCTACATAATCCTAGAGGCAGACGCAATGTATAGAAAATTGGGAAGGGCTTGAGAGACATCGGGCAATTCTGACACAAAAACAGAAAATGCTGCAAACACTCAGCAGGCCAGGCAGCATTGGGTCTGAGACCCTTCAGAACAATTCTGACATTTGGACGGAGGAGGAGGAGCCATAACCTTTGACAAGTATTAAGGGGTCCTGCCCCTCATTCTGCCCCACTGTTTGCATCTATGTGTAGTCCCAAATCCTAGAAAATCCACAGCATATTATTAGTCCTAATCTGAGAATCTCAGATGTAGTCTGGAGTAAATCAATGATTGACCCATCTTATCTATGTCTGCAACAGTGTTTTTTTTAGTTGCCTGAACTAGAGTGAATAGCTAAGCTTTACAGGTCAGGAAGGTCCAGGTTCATCTGTCATAGGTTAACTAAACTCAAAAGGGGCAGTAGGAATGTTAGAAAGTTGCCCAAGCACCCCTGGGATAGTGAGGAGGGAAAATCAGCCAGGGTTCCTGCTCTTGATTACTATCCAGTGACTTCTGATGTAGTTATTGGGTGAGGACAAGAATTGGCTGAGATGTGATCCCTTATAATTCATTGGAACTTTGGGCTAGAATTTCCACAATGAAGGATATCACTGTTTTTTGGCGTTATTCGCGATTAACGCCATTTTTTTTTGTCGCCAAAATACCACGAAAAAAGACGCTTACATTTCCCCAAACGGTTTCTAACTTTTGGCGAAGTGTTAAAACGCTGTTTTAAAGAATAAAAAAGAATTTTGCGATTATTTAAAAAAAAAACATTCTACGCATGAGTGGAAAAAAATATTTGCCCATTTTTCATGTGATGCATTTGCACAGTACACTTCCTGGTGTCGAGCAGCCATTTTTTACAGGGAATTGAAAGTTGCAGGAGAGTTCTCAATACTTACACACAGGTGCTGCAGGATCAAAAATGGAGTTTGATTCAGGAAGGAAGGGCGCCAGAAAGTTTAGCCAGGACGTAAATAAAGCCCTGGTAGGCGTGGTAGAGAGGATGGGGGCCAGATTGTGAAGAAGGGTGCTGATGAACTGCACTCATCTGCAATGGCTGAAGCTTGGCAATGCGTTGCGGAGCAGGTCTCCTCCATGGACTCCATCAGGAGGGTCTATTTGCAGTGCAGGAAAAAGCGGCATGACTTTTGCAGGGCAGTTACAGAGTAAGTAATATTTTTATTTATCCACTCCAATTATTTGAATTGTAACTGTGACCCATCTTGTAATTGCAAGGCTTCTGATCATCACACATTATAAAGATTGCTTTTTTTATGTACTGCACTTTGATGTTTTCCTGGTGAACAGCTATACAGATCACTTAATTAAATGCACACAGTATGGTATAAGTGCTTTGATGACTAGGGGAGGACAAAAACCCCCTCATTTTACCCAGAAGGAAAAGGGCTGTGGGATCAGTCTGTGCTGTGAATTGAAACCGATGGAAGGAAAACTCTGGGACACAAATGAATTTTATAGGGGCAGACAAGGCCTGCAGGGGATAAAAGGGGGTGCATTCATGGAGACTTCCCCCCCCCCCCCCTAGTGTTTGGACTCCTAGGAAAGGGAATTTAATTTGGAACTATCTACCAAAAAGCTTGAAATCCTAAAGTGCACATGGAAGAAACTACGAACTTTAATCGAATTTGGGATTTTTAAAAGGTGTATGTTGGGTCTGCAAGAAAAGGGATGGGGTCAATATCTAAAGGGCCAGTTTGGACATTGGAACTAATCAAATTGTCTGGGAACTGTATACCCTTGAAACTTGCCCCTTGAAAACATTAGCATTTAAACAATGCCACATACATATTCCACCACCTTTTTTTCATCAGGCATAGAAATATCTGGTTCAGGCCAGACTAGCACAATGGCTACAGGAGGCCAATGCAATCAATACCTACTCAAACCTTGAGTAGGTTAACATCAGTGGAAAAAAAAAACCAATCTAAAACTGCTGCATTTTTCAAAATCAAAAAGTCCACCAATGAGAAGAATCGACTTCAGCAGGAGAGGCGGACTGGATAATCTGGCTATAAAAAAGGGGTTTCTGATGTAGTGAAAAAGAAGTGATGATTTTCCCTGCCCTCGTCATCCAACAACCACAACCAGCAAGCCTCTCGACACTGAAGGAAAACCAGTGTCCGAAGACACCGAAGATAGAAGAAACAAACCACCAGACTGCGGAAGGCACAGTAGTGAGTATAACCTCTGGTCCCCAGAACTCCCAACTTAGTTAGGCCAGGAAAGGTGGGAGGTTGGGCATTGTACTGCTAAACTGGTGTAAAGATTTTCATTGGGTCTGTTTAGTGGGATTTAGGGAGATTGTTTTGTTGGTGTATTGCTGTTTGTTGAGTTACACCTTGTCAAATAAATTGGAAGCCTAAAGTTCCTCTTGGAATCACCTTGTCTCAATTCTATTGTATTACATCTCCTGATAGTGAGTCTTATGTCAGAACCGTGTAAAGAAAGCTAGGAGCGCCTCGAAAATGCTCAACTGTGTGTCACAGGCAAGGGAAGAAGGGGTTAGGAGTGTTTGACACTCACAGGTGCCTCACAGGCTAGGCATAAGCTGTGGGGACGCACAAATCTCAAAATCTCCTTCATAAGCTGTGGACACAGTCTCTCCAGGGGTGCTCTTGCAGCACTCAGCTTATGCCTGGCCTGTGAGGTACCCTGTGAGGGCAGAAGCCCAGAGAGAGACACCCAAGGCACAACAACTCTGTGAAAACCCCTTACAGAACATGGTGACCACAAAGGGACATAAGCAAACAGGAGATGTTAATATAACAGATGAGGTGATAAGAGAGGAAACTAAAATGGAGGAGAGAATTTCCTCATACATTTTTGGCAAGGTGAACCTCACCAAACCTTGGGTGCAAGCCTTCACATGGGCAGAGCGCCCAGTGGATGCTGCTGCTCAGTGGACAGCAGGGAAGGACCACAACCACAGGGTGGAAAAGGCCATCTGGCTTATCTGCTTCACCCGCCAAGTCCGAAAGCTCAACCAGCGGGTGAAGGACTTGGAACAGAGTCTTCAGAAATCAGAGGAGCTCTCTGCTATCCGGGCTGTGGTTGGGGACAACCTGCTGGCCGAATTAGCTGGGGAGCAGCAAAGGAACCGGCAGTTGGAGGAGACCTTCCGAAATAGCCGGGACTATCTTCAGTGTCAGGTCACTGAGGCCAAGGGTAGTGAGGGGTCCCTCCGGGAACAGAACTCTCGATACACCCAGAAAATTTGGGAACTGGAGAATAAATTAAAAGACGTACAGGCAGCCGATAAAGTGGCCAGTAGCAGTGAGTTTGCAGATCACGGTCCCTGCCAGGAGAGGATTAAAACTCTCACCCACACTCTATCCCAGGCAAAGGGGATGGTCGCCCTGATAGGACCCGGAGGGTCCACAGGGGACAAAGGAGAGTATTGGGGGGTAGAGGAGAATCCAAAGGCAAGAGGCGCCCGACCACCTCCTGAGGCACCGGTGGTTTGTCCGGTGGGGTACCAGGAGGGGCGGGGCATGCAGGTAGTAGCATACCCAGGGCTGAGGGCAGGACCAATGTGTCCCGTTTGGCATCAGGGATGTGAGGCTCCAGCCGAGGGTCAGTTAAGGGCTGGATCAGGCGACCAAGCACTGTCTGCTGCACCAGGTATGGTGGGGCAGCCGGAGGTAGAGGGACCAGCGCAGAAAGATCCTGAACCAGGGCGGATGTGCCTGGTCAGGCAGCGCAAGTACGGTCCTCCACAGGGAGGTGGCCAAGGACGGGGAGCGCTGGAGAGCGACTTTAGTATTCCCCATGGAGTTCAATCACTCAGGGCCATGGTGGCCCATTTGGCCAAACTCACTCGCACCGGGGACCCGTCTATCCACTTCATGGTTCGATTCCCGGGACCCCAACCTCACCGAGGAAGCAGTGGTCAGGCAACTGGCACTGGTCCAACAGAATGGAGGAGGGGAGGAGGAGAAAACCTCTAAAGGTCGGGTAAATGAAGTAAAACCCAACCCGATTCCCAAAAGGGAATGGCACCAGGAGGGTGGCCGCTCGTCTGATAAGGAGGATGTGTGCTACGGGTGCGGGAAAGCTGGGCATTTTAAAAGGGATTGCAGGAGCCCAGTAAAGAGATATGGGGGGAGAAGTCCTTCAGGAGCCGCCCAGAGTGGGGGAAGTGGAGCGAGCTCCTCACCATCCCTTGACAAGATAGTAGCTGCAGTGAGGACAGCGCTGGAGGGGACTGGGAAGGTAGCCACGGCAACAGGCAGGGAAGCACCAGCAACCCTGCCAGTACAGAGGCCGTGACTAGCCCAGACCCAGCCTGCATACCTGTGTCCACTAGAATACGACCCCTGGGGACGACCCTGGGTCAAGATGGAAGTTGAGGGTGTATTGGGTACTTACCTTTTGGACACTGGTGCTTCCAGCACGATAGTCCATTCGGAGGACCCCGCAACCTCACCTCTATCAAACGGGGTGCATATCAACTAGTTGGGTTCACAGGTAATGAGAAGGCTGGGTTTTTCTCAGTCCCGCTCGCAGTTCGTTTAGGAGCACTCCAAACACAATGGAAGTGCGTCCTGATGAACTGGGAGCAGGTGGGAAAAGGGATTTTGGGGGCTGATTTTATCATCGCTCGCCAGATCCTAGTAGACTTGAGGAATCACTGTCTATGGGGCACAGTGGGCACGGGAGCAGAGGGAGAAGTCATGGTTATTGATAAGAAATAGGGAAAAGGGATTCTGTGTACAATGAAGCCAAAAGGAGGTTACGACCTGGAGGTTCTGGTCGGTAACACCCCGGCCGAGCACCGGACCTATGTGCAAGCAAATCTTGCAGCATTTGCCATCCATAAACACGACTGTGGGAGAGTCACAGGAGTGGAGGTTAGAATAGATGGGGATCCCATGTCCCGCCCGCAAAAGCAGTATGGCTTTCCCCGAGAGGCAGAAGCAGACTTGATGACAGCTTTAAGCTCGCTTGTCGAGCAGGGTGTTTTGAGACCCATAGCCACCCATGTCAACTCCCCGCTTTGGCCGGTTAGGAAACCGGATAATTCTTGGAACGCTACGGTGGATTATAGGGTGCTCAATAAAAACATCCCAGCTTGTGCCCCCACAGTAGCGGCAGTTGCGGATCTGATAGGGGAAATCCCTGCATCCGCAACCACGTTCACAGTGTTGGACATATCCAACGAGTTCTGGTCTATCCCTGTACGGAGGGAAGACCAGTACAAGTTTGCCTTCACCTTCCGGGAACAGCAGTATACATGGAGCTGCGTCCCACAGGGCTTTCATAATAGTCCCAGCATCTTTCACCAATGCATGGCGAACTGCTTAAAAGGCTCCAGTATGTGGACGACCTGTTGTTGTTCACAGACAGCAGTGAGGAACACGGTCCACTGCTGCCCGAACTGCTGGTCTTACTGAAGGAAGGGGGTTTTAAAGTTAACCCCAAGAAAGCCCAGATAGGTCTAGGAGAGGTAAAATTCCTGGGCCTGACGATAAGGGCAGGAGAAAGGGCCATTGATGAGGCTAGAAGAAAGGCAGTGCAGGAACTCCCTGTCCCTAGGGATGTGTCGGGGGTAAGGTCTTTCCTGGGAATCACTGGCTACTGTAGGGACTTCATCGAGGACTATGCAGCCACTGCCGCCCCTCTGCTCAGACTCCTACATAAGGGGGTCGAGTGGGAATGAGACAAGGGCTGTGAGGCAGCATTTGTCCGTCTTAAGAGAGACCTGCAGGTAGCACCAGCCCTAGGGGCAATTGATGGGGGGGAGGAATTCTTCCTGGAGGTGGCAGCCAGTGGCGACAGCTTAAGTGCAGTGTTGCTCCAGGGGCGAAACGGTCAGCTAAGACCAGTGGTGTACTCCTCCAGGGTCCTCACGGAGGTAGAAAAGGGATACTCCAATTGTGAGAGGCACTTGCTTGCCACCCACTGGGCAGTAAAGAGAGCTCAGATCTTTACCGGAATATCCCCCATTACACTCCTCACCCATCATACCCCGACTCAAATGCTGTTGGACAGGAGGATTAAGGACGGGACAGTGAGCAGTGCTAGAATCACTCGCTGGACCCTCCTCCTCTCCCAAATGACTTTAAAGGTCAAGGGCCTCTGCGAGCCCAGGCTCGCAGCAAATTTAATCTATCCAGGGCAGCCGCACCGATGCTCTGTGGAGGGAGTATGGGACATTAACTTTGGATTTCGGGCAGGGATACACCCCACAGGCCGCGAGATCTACGTTGATGGCTCCAGTTCAGTGTCCGCGGGTACAAGACTCACGGGCTGCGGAGTTTGGATTCCCAAGGCAGGAATTGCCTTGGCTCTGAAACTCCCATGCACCCTGAGCGCCCAGCAGGCGGAACTCTCGGCGGTGATGTATGTGGTCACACACCCCGAGGAATTCCCTACCCCATACACGATTTGCTCAGACAGCATGTTCACTTGCAATTCGTGTACAGAGTATCTGGCGATTTGGTCATGCCGGGGGTACACCTCTGCGGATGGGAAGCCCCTTGTGACCAAACCCCGGCTAGAAAAGATCGTGGCTGCAGTGGGAGAAACCGGAATGTATATATCCATAAGGTAAAGGCCCACTCCAAAACTGAGCCACGGGAGGAAGGTAACCAGCAGGCAGACCTGCTGGCAAGGGAAGGTGCTCGCACAGGTCGCTCATGGGACCCATACGAGGCAGGCAGGATAGCAGCAGCAAGAAGCAAGCCAGGGACACAAGGGAGCGTAGGGGCGGCTGCGGCCCCGGACCTTAAAGTAGTCCAGATGCAGGATCCGATCCTGAAGGCTGCCTTGGCTGCTATAAAAAGGGGGGAAAAGGCGGAGGGCCCATACAGTGCTGTAGATATTGCTGTGCGGGAAGGCATGTTGTTTAAAGGGGACAAATGGGTAGTGCCGCCACAACACCGGAGGGAATTCCTTCAGCTGGCCCATGAGGGTCCAGGTGCGGGACACCCTGGGCCGGAATCTACCTGGCAACGGGTAGAAAAGGCAGGGTGGTGGCCAGGCCTCCGGGAAGACGTCCGCAACTTCTGTGCGGGCTGTCTGGTTTGCGCTGCAAACAACCCAGACCCTCAGAAAAGGAAGGTGTCTATGGGACACGTCAGGCGGGTAGAGGGACCATGGCAGTCGATCCAGATCGACTACATCGGACCACTACCGGCCGCCCAGGGAGGTTATAAATACTGCCTCGTCCTGGTGGATGTGTTTTCCAAGTGGGTGGAAGCCTTCCCTTGCCGAACAGCTACCGTGGTGGGGACGGCAAAAATCCTGGTGAGGGAGGTGTTCTCTCAGTGGGGTCTACCTCAAATCGTGGAGTCCGACCGGGGAAGCCACTTCACCAGCCAGGTGATGCAGGCCACCCTAAAGGTGCTGGGGATAAGAGCCAAATGGCATGTCGCCTACAACCGTTGGTCCTCATGGGAATCCGGGCCAGTCAGTCAAAGAGCACAGGGTACTCACCCCATGAGCTGATGACTGGCCGGATCATGAGAACTCTAGTGCATGTGTTGGCGCCGGTTCTCACCGAAGGGCAGCTCCGAGAGGTGAACCGGGACCGGTTTGTCAGGAACCTGTTTGAACACCTCAAACAGATTCACTGGCAGGCCGCTAGTAACATGGGCAGACAGCATCAGAGTAACCGATTGCTGCTAGAACCCAGCAAACACCACGAATGGGAGATAGGGGACCAGGTCATGGTGAGGAACTATGCTCGGGTCGGGGTTTTGAAGCATTATATATGGGACCATACAGCATAGTCGACAAGGCTAGCCCTATGGTCTATGCGGTTCGATTGC
Source organism: Pristiophorus japonicus (assembly GCF_044704955.1). NCBI lineage: Eukaryota > Metazoa > Chordata > Chondrichthyes > Pristiophoridae > Pristiophorus > Pristiophorus japonicus. Next base: position 49,730,908 of record NC_091988.1, read on the forward strand.
CTCGCCGGGTGAAGTGGTATCACATTAATCAGTGTAAATTGTTTGACCCCAAAAGAGGTAAAAAAAAAACAGAGGGAACGAGCAAGGGAAGGGAATCAGGCACTGGGGGAAGAACAGGCCCCGGTGTATTTGGAGGCTCCGGAGGAGGCAGCGGGCCCCGAAGCTCTACAGCCGGGGCTGGTTCACTGCTCCTGTAAGGCTATCCCACCACTGGATAGAGGTTCCCAGCCCACTAACAGAAGTAGGGAGAAAGGCTCTACCATTAGCAAGGTTCAAGGGGAAGCTGAACCTCCCATGGTGGATCAGCTGGGGCTAGCCCAAGAGGTGGAGGAGATGGCATTGCAGCCCATAACGTGGGACTCTGCACCGACAGTAAGGAGGAGTAACAGAGTGCCACAGCCCAGGGCGCCGTGGTCCCCTGTTTACTTAGCCTCCCGCCCCAGACCGATAAGGCGAAAGAAAACAGGGAGGGTGCTCTGTTGCGCTAGCAAGGGTCTCCCACCGATTATCCGGGGCTCGGGAGGGCCTTGGAGGGCAGCACAAGACTCATTAAGGGGGACCATACGAGCCCCTCAGCGGAGGGCATCCTGGTCCCCAGGGTACGGTCAGCCGAGTGGTCGACGACGCCTGTACAGTGACAGGTTATAGCCTGGCCACCCGGGGACGGGTGGCGGTGTATATATTTTCCCTTCCTGTTTTGTTACTTTGTGTTGTGAGTATATGTGTTTAGGTAAGGCAGTGACAGTTGGGTACAGCATTTTTGTGTTTGGAGTACAATTACTGCTGTAACCTTAAGTACATATATGTATGTTGCTGTCGTGTATTGTAACCTGCTGGATTTCTGTGTTTAGTACCGCATTAAAAGGAATTACGATCTATATCGACGGGATCAGTTTAGAGTTAAACTGGAGAAAGTTGGGCAATTTGGGAGACCTAGGGTTTTCTCACCACCCTGAACTTTGACACACTCGAGTGGTGTCTGACTGTGTCAGATGGGGGATTATGTAGGGGAGGACGAAAACCCCCTCATTTTACCCAGAAGGAAAAGGGCTGTGGGATCAGTCTGTGCTGTGAATTGAAACCGATGGAAGGACAACTCTGGGAAACAAATGAATTTTATAGGGGCAGACGAGGCCTGCAGGGGATAAAAGGGGGTGCATTCATGGAGACCTCCCACCCCCCAGTGTTTGGACTCATAGGAAAGGGAATTTAATTTGGAACTATCTACCAAAAAGTTTGAAATCCTAAAGTGCACATGGAAGAAACTACGAACTTTAATCGAATTTGGGATTTTTAAAAGGTGTATGTTGGGTCTGCAAGAAAAGGGATGGAGTCAATATCTAAAGGGCCAGTTTGGAAATTGGAACTAATCAAATTGTCTGAGAACTGTATACCCTCGAAACTTGCCCCTTGAAAACATTAGCATTTAAACAATGCCACATACATATTCCACCACCTTTTTTTCATCAGGCATAGAAATATCTGGCTCAGGCCAGACTAGCACAATGGCTACAGGAGGCCAATGCAATCAACACCCACTCAAATCTTGAGTAGGTTAACATCAGTGGAAAAAAAACCCCAATCTAAAACTGCTGCATTTTTCAAAATCAAAAAGTCCACCAATGAGAAGAATCGACTTCAGCAGGAGAGGCGGACTGGATAATCTGGCTATAAAAAAGGGGTTTCTGACGTAGTGAAAAAGAAGTGATGATTTTCCCTGCCCTCGTCATCCAACAACCACAACCAGCAAGCCTCTCGACACTGAAGGAAAACCAGTGTCCGAAGACACCGAAGATAGAAGAACAAACCACCAGACTGCGGAAGGCACAGTAGTGAGTATAACCTCTGGTCCCCAGAACTCCCAACTCAGTTAGGCCAGGAAAGGTGGGAGGTTGGGCATTGTACTGCTAAACTGGTGTAAAGATTTTCGTTGGGTCCGTTTAGTGGGATTTAGGGGGATTGTTTTGTTGATGTATTGCTGTTTGTTGAGTTATACCTTGTCAAATAAATTGGAAGCCTAAAGTTTCTCTTGGAATCACCTTGTCTCAGTTCTATTGTATTACATCTCCTGATCGTGAGTCTTATGTCAGAACTGTGTAAGGGAAGCTAGGAGCGCCTCGAAAATGCTCAACTGTGTGTCACAGGCAAGGGAAGAAGGGGTTAGGAGTGTTTGACACTCACAGGTGCCTCACAGGCTAGGCATAAGCTGTGGGGACGCACGAGTCTCAAAACCCCCTTCATAAGCTGTGGACACAGTCTCTCCAGGGGTGCTCTTGCAGCACTCAGGGTACCTCACAGGCCAGGCATAAGCTGTGAGGGCAGAAGCCCAGAGAGAGACACCCAAGGCACAACAACCCTGTGAAAACCCCTTACATGACTCATCATAGGCGGTCCCTCGAACGAGGATGACTTGCTTCCACACGAGTTCACAGATGTTTTAATGAAGGACCCGATGTTTAGTCCTGAATTCCAATTGAAGGGTGGAAGATGCCTGTGCGTGGATTTTTTTTAACATGTGACCATTGCACATCAGCCACCACACAGGCTTGATGGAGCTAGGCCTCTATCCCGTGGCAAAGGTTAACCAGGACGACTGGAGACCTGCTCTGCTGCACGGACCTCGTGCGTGCACACATTGCAGTGTGGGCTGGCCTGTGCTGTCCCTGAGCCCTCGGCTCTTCAGCCCCGTGCCTTCATTCCCCACACCTCCGCCACTATCTCTTGCTGCTCCTCCGCCACAAACATTCGCCGCACCTCCAGGGATTCAATTACCCATCCCTGCTGGAAACTCATCAATGCAGTCATACTGGGGAGAGGCTGTTCACCTGCACCGTGTGTGGGAAGAAATTCACTCGGTCATCCAACCACACTGAACACCAGCTTGTTCACATTGATGAGAGAACTTTTAAATGCTCTGACTGTGGGAACAGCTTTAAAACCTCTCGAGAATGAATACAACCAGCGAGTTCACATGGGGGAGAGGCCATTCACTTGCTCTCAATGCAGGAAGAGGTTCACGCAATCTTCCACCCTGCTGACACATCAGCGAGTTCACAAGTGACTGCAGGGGTTGGATTCTGCTGTTGTTGTTGTTAGGAGCTGGAGCGCCTGGCCCCTGGAACATCATGGGCCACCCCAACCTGCGAGAGAACATCACCGCTGACTATCTGTGTCATGACAGCAGAAGGCCTCTCTCCGAAAAATGTCTATTGCCACCTTTGCAGAGAAAGTTGTCCGAGAATCGGCGACAGCAGCGGAAAACTGATGGGGGTCTGGCAAGACTGCGCCCACTGACAGCCCTGGAAAGTCAGATTGCAGGTCTGATTGGTGCGTCACCCAGATTGACCACCTGTGTGGACGCTGAGCCCAGGTTCCAGAGAGAGGGGAAGTCCTGCAAAATCCACAGTCTGGGTTGGCTCAATGTTAAGTACTGTGTGGGCTTCGCTTCGGTTTATGCAATGTACTCTCCGTTGGCTAGGCTTTGGTTTATGTAATGTATTATCATTCGTCGTGGTCCTTCAAATGAGCCTGCGCTATGTGAGCCTACTCACGTCATCTTGCCCCCTCCCCTGCTGCTAACCAGTCGTCTGTTCTTTTATATTTTGCAGATGTTTCAGAAACATGCAATACTGGAGAAGACCCTGCCAGCTCGCCACAAACAGAAGTGGATGACATCGAACTCAACCATCTTGAAGAACCGCCACAGGAGGAGGAGGAGGACGATGCTTCAATGGGGTGGGGGGAGGGGTGAGGATGCTCAGACGATGGTATTGAATTTGGAAGAGGTCGAGGCCATGGAGGTAGAAAGGGTTTTAGCCTGCCCTACGCAGGAGGGGACATATGTCGGTTATGTACCATCCGACGTCCCGGGTCCCAGAGGGTTGCAGGAACCCACAACCAGGGCAGCAGCAGGCCCGTCTATATGGAGGCGGAGACGTGAAGAGCGCTCTCCCGAGATGCAGGCTCCATGGGAAGTGGTAGAGCTGATAATGACTGGGTAGAGAGTCCAGCTCACAAAATCACTCCTTGAAGTCATGGGTGAGATCTCAGCAAGCATAGCAGCACTATCTGGTGAAATTAGGGAGGGCATGTCGGGAGCCATAGCAGTACTATCTGCTGTTGAATGTGGATTGGGTCTGTAATGCATCCGTTGGTTAGGATCACGGCCTGCATGTCGTCGTGAAGCAGGCGGAGGATGGTGACAAACTCTGGACGTGGCAGAATGGTGACGAACTCCAGGACATAGTCGACATATTTACCGAGGCGTATGAAAGCATAGGCCTTATGCTAAACATCAACCAGACCAAGGTCGGAGGCCTATAAAAGGCTCAGCGGCAGCGAGAGGCGGCGGCAGTCCGAGAGGCGCGAGTCCGGGGTCGGAGGCCTATAAAAGGCCCAGCGGCAGCGAGAGGCGGCGGCAGTCCGAGAGGCGCGAGTCCGGGGTCGGAGGCCTATAAAAGGCCCAGCGGCAGCGAGAGGCGTACTTGTGCAGCTACAGGGAGAAGGCAAAAAAGAAGTAGAAAGAAACAGAAAGGTGACGTCACAGCCAAGGGGGTAAGTGATTGGCTGGTGATTGGTGAGTAGTTTTTCTTTCTTCTCTTCTATAACAGTGAGTAAACTTTAGCATTGTTGTTGCCTATCTAAGGGTTAAGTCATGACAGGACAGCTCGGTGACGTGTTATGCTCCTCCTGTACCATGTGGGAACTCCAGTGTTCCTGACGATGACGTGTGCGGGAAGTGTATCCGCCTCCAGCTCCTGACGGACCACGTTGCGGAGTTGGAGCTGAGGGTGGATTCACTCTGGAGCATCCACGATGCTGAGAATGACGTGAGTAGCACGTGTAGCGAGTTGGTCTTACCGCAGGTGAACGGTCCACAGCCAGATAGGGAATGGAAGACCAGCAGGAAGAACAGTGCAAGGAAGGTAGTGCAGAGGTCCCCTGTGGTCATCCCCCTGCAAAATGGATACACTGCTTTGAGTACTGTTGAAGGGGAGCAGCAGCCAAGTTCATGGCACCGTGGCTGGCTCTGTTGAACAGGAGGGGAGGAAAAAGAGTGGGAGAGCGATAGTGATAGGGGATTCAATTGTAAGGGGAATAGATAGGCGTTTCTGCGGCCGCAACCGAGACTCCAGGATGGTATGTTGCCTCCCTGGTGCAAGGGTCAAGGATGTCTCTGAGCGGGTGCAGGACATTCTAAAAAAGGAGGGAGAACAGCCAGTTGTCGTGGTGCACATTGGTACCAATGACATAGGTAAAAAAAAGGGATGAGGTCCTACGAAATGAATTTAAGGAGCTAGGAGCTAAATTAAAACGTAGAACCTCAAAAGTAGTAATCTCGGGATTGCTACCAGTGCCACGTGCTAGTCAGAGTAGGAATCGCAGGATAGCGCAGATGAATACATGGCTTGAGCAGTGGTGCAGCAGGGAGGGATTCAAATTCCTGGGGCATTGGAACCGATTCTGGGGAAGGTGGGACCAGTACAAAGTGGACGGTCTGCACCTGGGCAGGACCGGAACCAATGTCCTAGGGGGAGTGTTTGCTAGTGCTGTTCGGGAGGAGTTAAACTAATATGGCAGGGGGATGGGAATCAATGCAGGGAGACAGAGGGAAACAAAAAGGAAACAAAAGCAAAAGTCAGAAAGGAGATGAGGAAAAGTGGAGAGCAGAGAAACCCAAGACAAAAAACAAAAAGGGCCACTGTACAGCAAAATTCTAAAAGGAAAAAGGGTGTTAAAAAAACAAGCCTGAAGGCTTTGTGTCTTAATGCAAGGAGTATCCGTAATAAAGTGGATGAATTAACTGTGCAAATAGATGTTAACAAATATGATGTGATTGGGATTACGGAGACGTGGCTCCAGGATGATCAGGGCTGGGAACTCAACATCCAGGGGTATTCAACATTCAGGAAGGATAGAATAAAAGGAAAAGGAGGTGGGGTAGCATTGCTGGTTAAAGAAGAGATTAATGCAATAGTTAGAATGGACATTAGCTTGGATGATGTGGAATCTATATGGGTAGAACTGCAGAACCCCAAAGGGCAAAAAACGTTAGTGGGAGTTGTGTACAGACCTCCAAACTGTAGAGTAATGTTGGGGAGGGCATCAAACAGGAAATTAGGGGTGCATGCAATAAGAGTGCAGCAGTTATAATGGGTGACTTTAATATGCACATAGATTGGGTGAACCAAACTGGAAGCAATACGGTGGAGGAGGATTTCCTGAAGTGCATAGGGATGGTTTTCTAGACCAATATGTCGAGGAATCAACTAGAGGGGAGGCCACCTTAGACTGGGTGTTGTGTAATGAGAGAGGATTAATTAGCAATACCGTTGTGCGAGGCCCCTTGGGGAAGAGTGACCATAATATGGTGGAATTCTGCGTTAGGATGGAGAATGAAACAGTTAATTCAGAGACCATGGTCCAGAACTTAAAGAAGGGTAACTTTGAAGGTATGAGGCGTGAATTAGCTAGGATTGATTGGCGAATGATACTTAAGGGGTTGACTGTGGATGGGCAATGGCAGACATTTAGAGACCGCATGGATGAACTACAACAATTGTACATTCCTGTCTGTCATAAAAATAAAAAAGGGAAGGTGGATCAACCGTGGCTATCAAGGGAAATCAGGGATAGTATTAAAGCCAAGGAAATGGCATACAAATTGGCCAGAAATAGCAGTGAACACGGAGACTGGGAGAAATTTAGAACTCAGCAGAGGAGGACAAAGGGTTTAGAAACATAGAAACATAGAAAATAGGTGCAGGAGTAGGCCATTCGGCCCTTCTAGCCTGCACCGCCATTCAATGAGTTCATGGCTGAACATGCAACTTCAGTACCCCATTCCTGCTTTCTCACCATACCCCTTGATTCCCCTAGTAGTAAGGACTTCATCTAACTCCTTTTTGAATATATTTAGTGAATTGGCCTCAACAACTTTCTGTGGTAGAGAATTCCACAGGTTCACCACTCTCTGGGTGAAGAAATTCCTCCTCATCTCGGTCCTAAATGGCTTCCCCCTTATCCTTAGACTGTGTCCCCTGGTTCTGGACTTCCCCAACATTGGGAACATTCTTCCTGCATCTAACCTGTCTAAACCCATCAGAATTTTAAACGTTTCTATGAGGTCCCCTCTCATTCTTCTGAACTCCAGTGAATACAAGCCCAGTTGATCCAGTCTTTCTTGATAGGTCAGTCCCGCCATCCCGGGAATCAGTCTGGTGAACCTTCGCTGCACTCCCTCAATAGCAAGAATGTCCTTCCTCAGGTTAGGAGACCAAAACTGTACACAATACTCCAGGTGTGGCCTCACCAAGGCCCTGTACAATTGTAGCAACACCTCCCTGCCCTTGTACTCAAATCCCCTCGCTATGAAGGCCAACATGCCATTTGCTTTCTTAACCGCCTGCTGTACCTGCATGCCAACCTTCAATGACTGATGTACCATGACACCCAGGTCTCTTTGCACCTCCCCTTTTCCTAATCTGTCACCATTCAGATAATAGTCTATCTCTCTGTTTTTACCACCAAAGTGGATAACCTCACATTTATCCACATTATACTTCATCTGCCATGCATTTGCCCACTCACCTAACCTATCCAAGTCGCTCTGCAGCCTCATAGAATCCTCCTTGCAGCTCACACTGCCACCCAACTTAGTGTCATCCGAAAATTTGATTAGGGCAGAGAAAATGGAGTACGAGAAGAAGCTTGCAGGGAACATTAAGACGGATTGCAAAAGTTTCTATAGATATGTAAAGAGAAAAAGGTTAGTAAAGACAAACGTAGGTCCCCTGCAGTCAGAATCAGGGGAAGTCATAACGGGGAACAAAGAAATGGCAGACCAATTGAACAAGTACTTTGGTTCGGTATTCACTAAGGAGGACACTAACAACCTTCCGGATATAAGAGGGGTCAGAGGGTCAAGTAAGGAGGAGGAACTGAGGGAAATCCTTATTAGTCGGGAAATTGTGTTGGGGAAATTAATGGGATTGAAGGCCGATAAATCCCCAGGGCCTGATGGACTGCATCCCAGAGTACTTAAGGAGGTGGCCTTGGAAATAGCGGATGCATTGACAGTCATTTTCCAACATTCCATTGACTCTGGATCAGTTCCTATCGAGTGGAGGGTAGCCAATGTAACCCCACTTTTTAAAAAAGGAGGGAGAGAGAAAACAGGGAATTATAGACCGGTCAGCCTGACATCGGTAGTGGGTAAAATGATGGAATCAATTATTAAAGATGTCATAGCAGTGCATTTGGAAAGAGGTGACATGATAGGTCCAAGTCAGCATGGATTTGTGAAAGGGAAATCATGCTTGACAAATCTTCTGGAATTTTTTGAGGATGTTTCCAGTAGAGTGGACAAGGGAGAACCAGTTGATGTGGTATATTTGGACTTTCAGAAGGCTTTCGACAAGGTCCCACACAAAAGATTAATGTGCAAAGTTAAAGCACATGGGATTGCGGGTAGTGTGCATACATGGATTGAGAACTGGTTGTCAGACAGGAAGCAAAGAGTAGGAGTAAATGGGTACTTTTCAGAATGGCAGGCGGTGACTAGTGGGGTACCGTAAGGTTCTGTGCTGGGACCCCAGCTGTTTACACTGTATATTAATGATTTAGACGAGGGGATTAAATGTAGTATCTCCAAATTTGCGGATGACACTAAGTTAGGTGGCAGTGTGAGCTGCAAGGAGGATGCTATGAGGCTGCAGAGCGACTTGGATAGGTTAGGTGAGTGGGCAAATGCATGACAGATGAAGTATAATGTGGATAAATGTGAAGTTATCCACTTTGGTGGTAAAAACAGAGAGATAGACTATTATCTGAATGGTGACAGATTAGGAAAAGGGGAGGTGCAACGAGACCTGGGTGTCATGGTACATTGAAGGTTGGCATGCAGGTACAGCAGGCGGTTAAGAAAGCAAATGGCATGTTGGCCTTCATAGCGAGGGGATTTGAGTACAGGGGCAGGGAGGTGTTGCTACAGTTGTACAGGGCATTGGTGAGGCCACACCTGGAGTATTGTGTACAGTTTTGGTCTCCTAACCTGAGGAAGGACATTCTTGCTATTGAGGGAGTGCAGCGAAGGTTCACCAGACTGATTCCCGGGATGGCGGGACTGACCTATCAAGAAAGACTGGATCAACTGGGCTTGTATTCACTGGAGTTCAGAAGAATGAGAGGGGACCTCATAGAAACGTTTAAAATTCTGATGGGTTTAGACAGGTTGGATGCAGGAAGAATGTTCCCAATGTTGGGGAAGTCCAGAACCAGGGGTCACAGTCTAAGGATAAGAGGTAAGCCATTTAGGACCGAGATGAGGAGGAACTTCTTCACCCAGAGAGTGGTGAACCTGTGGAATTCTCTACCACAGAAGGTTGTTGAGGCCAATTCACTAAATATATTCAAAAAAGAGTTAGATGTAGTCCTTACTACTAGGGGGATCAAGGGGTATGGTGAGAAAGCAGGAATGGGGTACTGAAGTTGCATGTCTAGCCATGAACTCATTGAATGGTGGTGCAGGCTAGAAGGGCCGAATGGCCTACTCCTGCATCTATTTTCTATGTTTCTATGTTTCTAGGTCCTCCATCAGCCTATCCTTACCGCACAGCACTGCCCCCAAGTCATCAAGATCCATGGTGCGGCCCTAGACTACGTGGACCACTTCCCATATCTCGGGAGACTCCTATCGACAAGAGCAGGCATTGCCGACGAGATCCAACACCGTCTCCTGTGCGCCAGTGCATCCTTCGGCTACCTGAGGAAAAGAGTGTTTGAAGACCAGACCCTCAAAACTGCCACCAAGCTCATGGTCTACAGGCTGTAGTAATACCCGCCCTCCTGTATTACTCAGAAACATGGACCATGTACAGTAGACACCTTGAGTCGCTGGAGAAATACCACCATCGATGTCTCCGCAAGATCCTACAAATCTCCTGGGAGGACAGACATACCAACATTAGCATCCTCGACCAGGCCAACATCGCCAGCATTGAAGCACTGACCACACTTGATCAGCTCTGCTGGGCAAGCCACATAGTTCGCATGCCAGACACGAGACTCCCAAGCAAGCGCTGTACTCGGAACTCCTTCACGGCAACCGAGCCTAAGGTGGGCAGCGGAAACGTTACAAGGATTCCCTCAAAGCCTCCCTGATAAAGTGCAACATCCCCACTAACACCTGGGAGTCCCTGGCCAAAGACTGCCCTAAGTGGAGGAAGCGCATCCGGGAGGGCGCTGAGCACCTCGAGTCTCATCGCCGAGAGCATGCAGAAATCAAGTGCAGGTAGCGGAAAGAGTGTGCGGCAAACCAGTTCCACCCACCCCTTCCCTCAACGACTATCTGCCCCACCTGTGACAGACTGCTTCTCGTATTGGACTGTACAGCCCCTAAGAACTCACGTTAAGAGTGGAAGCAAGTCTTCCTCGATTCCGAGGGACTGCCTATGATGATGATGATGATCTGCTGACATTAGGGAGGACATGTCTGAGATAGTCGCTGCAACTCGGGAAAATATTGAGGCTGTCATTACCCAGTGGCAATTGATGGTCTCGCGTGATGCCATTCCAATCCCCAGACCAACATCAACAGTCAGTGTGCAGGTTGATCCACAGGCTGAAGAGTCCAAAGCTGGGCCTTCCGCAGCCAAAGGTTTTCAAGGGCTTCCATTGGCGTCGTCTTCACCTGTCCCCCAACAAGCGGAGCACCGTACCTGAGCAACTAGTAAGAAGCTTGGGCTCTCCGAGAGTATGTTAAGCCTGCGGTAATGGGCAAGGCTAATGGCAAGGGCAAAAAGGGTGGGCGCACGGCGGTGTTTAAATAAGGGGGTTGGGGGGGGGTTGCGTGGGAGAGGTGGCTGCAGCTTAAGTTTGTTTGCTGCTGTTGTTTTGCTGTTCTTTTGTTCTTCTGTTGTGGTTGGTTGTTTGCATTATTGTTATTTAAGTGACGTTAATTTAAAAGTTTAATATAATACCAAAAGTCTTTATTAAAATTAAATACAAGTGTACAAATGTTTAATAAATTTCAAAGTTTTTTTTAATTAAACCAAACTTATGCAGTGTCTCATTCGCAGAATAACAGGGGGAAATAGTCAACATAATGGGATACAGTGGGCAGTCCATGATGAAACGGGCCGTTCAGCCTTCATGCAAAGCGGTGAAGTATCAGCTGCTGATGCAAGGCTCTTGCAATGGCGTAAGGTCCATGAGGCCTCCTCCCATGTCCTCCTTGGGGAGGTAGTGGTGGCATTGATTCCTCGTCCTCGTCCTCCTCCTCCCCCCAACCACCCCCACCACCCCCCCCCCCCCCGCCCTCTCCTGAGGTGGTTCTGTGATCTCCAGTGGCAAATCCTGTTCCCTCATGATGGCATGCAGCACACCACAGTGAACTCAGCGACCTGCTGGGGGGAGTATTGCAGAGAGCCTCCAGAGTGGTCCAGGCATCGGAAGCGCTGCTTTAGCACTCCAATTGTCTTCTCGACGATGTTGCATATGGCTATATGGCAGATATTGTAGCGATGCTCGCCTTCTGTCTGCGTTTTGCGGAGGGGGGTCATGAACCAGGTGGCGAGCCCGTAACCTTTGTCCCCCAGCATCCAGCTCTGGCTTTGTGGCTGCTGCTCAAACAGCTGTGTGACAGTGCTCTCACGCACGATGAAAGCATGATGGATGCTTCCTGGAAATGTTGCTTTTACTGTCATGATGTGCTGAGTATGGTCGCAGACGATCTGTACGTTCAGTGAGTGGAATCCCTTTTGGTTTCGGTAAACCTCTGGATCCTCAAAAGGTGCTCGCAGGGCGATGTGTGTACAGTCAATGGCAGCCTTGTACCTTGGGGAAGCCAGAAATTCGTGCAAAGCCTACAGCCCTCTCATTCTGTGCCTTCCTGGTCATTGGGAAGTTGATGAAGTCCTTCCTACATGCAAACAGTGCAGTAGTCACCTGGCGAATGCAAAGCTGCAGCATATGTCCCCTGCTGATGCCTGAAAGGAGCCGGGGGCATAGAAGGCAAGTGCTGCAGTCACCTTCACCTCGACGGGCAGCGCAGTCTCTTCACACTTGTAGGCTGTATGTTGCCTTTATGAGCTGGCATATCTTTGTGGCCACCTCTTTTCAAAAGCTCAGCCTTCTAACGCACCATGCCTCAGTCAGGTGGAGGTATTAGCAATGTTCCCTGTAAACTCGTTGGGGGTAAGGCCTCCTCCCCACAAGTCTGTGGCCTCTTTGATTATGCTGATAATGCTGTCGAATAAGCCACCTTCTCTGATTATCCTGGCTCGCATAAGCAGTCACCAAATATGGCACAGATAGAATAGACCCCATTCTTAAAATGTCCTTAAATGTCCTTTAAAAATGATTTTAAAACTCACTAATCTCTAAAAGCACCCTTCCCTCCAAAGCCTTTGACTCAGCTCCGTTTTCCAAGATGGTGCCGATTTCGATCCGACTCGACCAGGAAAGACAAACTTTTCCAGTTCAGTATTTATCATTGTCCTTAAAAATGTCGTTATTGGCCAAATTCACAAAAACGGCTATCTTTATTTTGATGCCTCGTGACGTCACAAAAACAGTTCTGAAAAAAGGCAGTCGTTATTTTTTAACGACAGCGTTAAAAGACTGGTCAAATTTGAAAAATGTCCTTTAATTTTTTTAACGCCTGAAAAACCATTTTATTTGTGAAGAAATGGCGTTAAAACGTGCATTAGGCTGGGAAATTTCTTAATGTGGTACTGGAGGGTGCATGGACTTCAAAGATCCGCACCCCAGTAAAGAATGAAGGAATGGGTAAAAGTTGGCAGAATAAAGTTGGAAAACGGTCTGTTTTTGAAAACGAGTTAGAGTTTAGTTGATAGCAACTATGCATAGCTGTTTTATCTGATGCAAACTGTAGGAGTTGTGCCATATGACTCATACTGCAGCAATATGGACATTTATTCAGATTTTGCAATTTACAACAACTTGTATTTATACAGTGCCTTTAACATAGTGAAATGTCCCAAGGTGCTTCACAGGAGTATTATAAGAAAAAAATTTGACACCGAACCACATAAGGAGAAATTAGGACAGGTAACCATTGCTTGGTCAAAGAGGTAGGTTTTAAGGAGCCTCTTGAAAGAGGGTAGAGAGGCAGAGAGGTTTAGGCAGGGAAAGCCAGAGCTTAGGGCCTTGGTGACAGAAGGCACGGCCACCAATGGTTGAGCAATTATAATCAAGGATGCTCCAGAGGGCAGAATTAGAGGAGTGCAGACACATTGAGGGGTTGTAGGGCTGGAGGAAATTACAGAGATAGGGAGGGGTGAGGCCATAGAGGGATTTGAAAACAATGATGGAAATTTACAAATATACAGTATCTGTTTGTATTTACCTTATTGCTGTTGGATAAAAATCACTATTATAAATTTCTGATCGTTTTGAGAATTTAAGGTTTTCAGTTGTGCAGTCTAATTCCCTTTGGAATCTGAAAGTTGGCCAATCTGTGGTTGTTTAATCAACTCTATTAATATTCCTTTCTGCACTTTATTAAGGCCGAGAACTGAATTGGCATCTCTATTATCCTCTTTTTCCATGATTCAATAAATAGAATATGTAATGTGTTTTCATTTTAATCTATATTAAAGTTTTTTGTGGCTATTTTATCAGATAACCAGAGATTACTGTCCCCTTAATCAATTATATCCCCAAACTCTGACCAATAAGATCCCAGAGATCTATGTGGATTAAATTAGTCTCATTTCAGTAAACCAGTCAGATTTCAAAATCAATCTCTAGAGCTGTTTTTGAGTGCTCGCTGACTTACATTGACACCCAGCTAAGCAACGCCTCGATTTCAAAATTTTCATCCTTGTTTACAAATGCTTCCATGGCCCACCCCTCCCTATATCTGTAATCTCCTTCAGCCTCAAAACCCCCCGAGATATCTGCGCTCCTCAAATTCTGCCCTCTTGGAGCATCCCTGATTATAACTGCTCCACCATCAGTGGCTGTGCCTTCAGCTGTCTGGGCCCTAAGTTCTGGAACTCCGACTCTAAACCTCTCTATCCCTCTTTCCTCCTTTAAGACGCTCCTTAAAACCTATTTCTTTGACCAGGTCGTCGGCCGTAATTTCTTCTTTGGCTTGGTGTAAAATTTTTTTTTGTCTTAGAACACTCCTGTGAAGTGCCTTGGGACGTCTTACTACGTTAAAAACGCCATGTAAATACAATTGTTGTTGTAATAATTTCACTCAATTCTTGATGCTTTAGATTTTTTGTTGCTGCAGATATAGATAAGGAATCTGCCAGGACTGTCGACTCGGAGGTTATCATGAGTAGAGTTAGTATATCAAAGGCTCACACAACACAATATTGATTGCAAACTTTATTGGACCTTCAACATCTGTCACAATTTTCTTATTTTAAAAGGTTACATAAAATATTCAATTATATACAGTAATGAAAAAAATCCATTAAGTATTTGAATGGTGGAAGAAATCTTGGACTTGAGGGTAGTTTCAATCAGTTCCTAAGCTAGTTTGATTATTCGTATTAGTTGGTAGCAGACTAAAAAAGGTTCACTACAAAGCATGTAACTGGACTGTTGGCATCAGGCTTACAACATTTATTCAACACCTTTCATGAATTCCAGGAATTCTGTAACAGAACAGATCACAATATTAAAATATGAGTTTTCATCAACTTTTTGAAAATACACTTCAGTTGAGGAAAGCACCCTTGAAAAGTTGCTAACCATGCATGGTGCACTTAATTACTGAAAACAATTTTGCACACAAGCAGATTTTCTTTCTGCCCCTATCCTGATATATATTCTTCCAACCCCATCAGTGCTAAAGCAACTTTCATATGTTTTTATTTCCAGAAATATTTTCAATATCAGTTGGGGATGAGGGGAACATCACTTAGTTGGTAGCTTCAATCGTCCCTCTGTTTCACTGATGTCTGACGCATATGCTGACTTCATTGACACTAGTACCTGTACCTAGTCAGCAAAATATTTGCACTGAATTTAGGGATACAGTGGTTAAAGTGGATTGGAATGGTCCAGTCCAGTGTGCCTGAAATATATAATCTAGTATCTACTATATTTAGTTTATCATCATTAACATTCACTAGTGAGGAACTTAAAAACGATATAGATTATTTGTGCTAAGATCTCCTGGCCCTGGATTGCAATTCCTTTTAAATCTGATCCATACTTCAGAGTTTCCAAACCAAGCTTCTGAGATACCCACACACCTAGAGTTTCTGTTTGCACTTTACATTCTCTTTCTATTGGGATGCATTCCACTTATTTAAGTCCAGAAAGTTTAGTGCAGGTTGGTAACAGTCAAGACCTGAGTAGTGTGTACAGTGATATGCTGGAGCTTAACCCACTAAAATTGTGCAACATACCAGCACAGAAAAATGATAAGCTTCTTCGAGTGGGAAAAAAACTCAGCCTCAGTGACAGATCTATCCCTCCAATTGTCAGACTGGCTAGACTGTGGACATACTGAACTCAGGATTTCAAGTTATGTGTTTACCAGAGAAGGCTGATTTGGTTGCAATCTTCTATTAACAACTCGTCTATGTTTGAGCTAGCTTAACCACAAAGAGGTCCCACTTACTACTTCCTCGACTACCCCCAGCCCCTTCTATTGATAGGTCACTAGACACCTGAGATGAACATTTTCAGGGCTACGGGGAAAGGGTAGGAGAATGGGACTAGCTGAGAGTCAGCATGGGCACGATGGGCCAAATGACCTATTTCTGTGCTGTAATCATTCTATGATTCTAAGTATGTGTTTGGCCCCTACTAGATGGGCAGCAGGTATAATGAACTCCTTATGAGTGGCATGGTGAGCAGAAAAAACTCACTGTAAAATGTGTGAGTGCATTGCTATCATCTCTCTAACCACAGCATGGACACACAGCACCCATCAAACAGTAGTTCTAACAGTTGGAGATATGGATTTTCAACAGCTGCTGGCCCCTTTCTAACCCAATTATGGTAGGTGATGAACGCTGGAAATATGAGTGTGTGTTCTCATACCTGGTATCCAGGTAACACTTTCCAGGAGCTGTCATCCTAAGTGATCAGCTACACAATGGGCACCTGTCTTTATCTTGCTGGAAGGACTTATGCAGGGCAGCTTGTAACATGCAAGCTACCTTAATGTTCTAGACATTGAAATCCAATGTCATGTGCCAGGCTTACTTGTCAATAACTGTTTAATCCAGGACATCAAGTGATGTCCTATATTGCCTTGAGCACCGACGAGGTGAATCAAGGCTGGTACAGGCCACGGCAGTCCCAGTGATTTCAAGTACTAGTTCTGGTACTGCTCACCTCCATCATGCCAATCAAGGGAAGGGAGTCCAGGGTTATGAGGAATGTACAGGGAAGTGGAGTTGAGGCCAAGATCAGATCAGCCATGGTCTTATTGGATGGCGGAGCTGGCTCAAGGGTCCAAATGCCCCTATTCCTATTTCTTATGTTCTGAAACTGACGCAACCAATCACAATCCACACCTGTAATATGACAGGCATTATCGTAAATGATAGCATATATGGGGTAGTTAGTAATGTTAGAAGGCCAAAGGAGGAAGTGCAATGGGCTTAGTTGTAACATTTGATGAGGCACTGCTATATATATATAAAGTTTGTATAAAAGGGGTGTGAGTCAAGGATAAGATATGTGGAAACAGAAGGATACAGTTACAAACAGAGTGAGAGACCACACAGGGAGCCTGTGGGGATAAATTTAGAAATGAATTAAGGAAGGAACAGAAAGAATGGGTAATTGGTGATTGGCATGATGGTGAGAAAGAGATAGACAGATAGATTGGAAAGAAAGGTGGGACAGGAAGATAATGTGGAAGAGAGTAATTGGAGAATAAGATGCGAAGAGAGAAAGAAATATGTGGGGCAAGTGAGGTAGGGAGGATTGTAGCTTAAAATCGGATTGATTTTTGGATTGCATGAAAGAATATGAGAAGAGTATATAATGAGGACAATATTGCACATCTGTGTATTGTGTGCACATTCGCACCCAAGAGAGAAAGAAGACAGCATAAAGATGATCGAGTCTAGTCAAAGGTCATGCAAGGCTGGGAATCGGTATGGCTTCCTAATACATTCTATTTTAACCATTGTTTACATCTGGTAGAAAATCAGAGCAATGGAGTGTCCCAGGATGCTGTGAGGGAAGATCAAATGAGCACCAGATAAATGGATTTTGCTGCTAATTCAAAAACTTGGGAACATTCAAAAATAATCTTTTTGAAAACAATGTCCTTCCCCATTGACTTGGGGAATTTGTTTAAGAGTTGCTAAATAAATAAAAGGCTCTGAGTTGTAAAAAAATAATAAGTGATTATGTAACTTACCATCATAGTCGATTTTTCCATCGCTATTTTTGTCACCATCTCGCATAAGCTCTTCTATGTCATCATCGGTGATACATTCACCTGTTTCTTCTAGCATTGTTCTTAATTCATCGAGGTCGATGTAACCATCGGCATTTCTGTTAGCACATAGGTGGGTATAAAAGTCAAAATGGTGACAACTTGGGGTTGGTCAAGCATCATGCCTTAATAAGATGTTCAACTTTATTAAAGCCCATTCCTTTGCACATGTTTCTTCATGTAATTTTATATTATTACTGCAGAATCTTCTGACACCATGAATGACTTCTCAGATCAGCAAAACAATTGCAGCCTGCATGATAGCTTTCATCATCAATAAGGAAATTAAAATGTTAATAAAACCTATGTTGCTTTTTCCTGCTTGAGCCACATTATAACAGTGACCACACTTCAAAAAGAACTTCGTTGGATGTAAACCGCTTTTGGACGTCCGGTGGTGGTGAAAGGCTCTATATAAATGCAAGTTTTTTTTTTGTGTTTCACTAGGTATCCTTTTGTTACTTCCAACTTTTTGTAAATGAATAGAATATTTTAATTCCTTTGCCTTCGATTAAGTTCCTGAGATGAATATTAGTTATGTACTTTTTTTGAATTTGCTCATTAAGGATTCAATGACAATATTCAACTCATATACTCCTTGCCTCCATGGAAGGTGTGGTAAACTAACATTGAGTTTATGTTGCACATAAATGTAATAGGTTTAATAGAGTTGTTCAAAATCTTCAAGGGTTTTAAAAAGAGTAAATAAGGAGAAACTTTTTCCGGTGGTAGAAGGGTGGTTAACCAGAGAACACAGATTTAAGGTCATTAGCAAAAGAACCCGAGGCAAGATGAGATTTTTTTATACACAGCGCGTTGTTGTGAGCTGGAATGCACTGCCTGAAAGGGTAGTGGAAGCAGATTCAACAGTAACTTTCAGAAGGAAATTGGATAAATATTTGAAGGGGGGAAATTTGCAAGGCTATGGGGAAAGGGTAGGGGAGTGGGACTAATTGGATAGCTCTCTCAAAGAGCTGGCACAGGTACAATAGGCCGAATTGCCTCCTTATGTGCTGTATCATTCTATGATTCTAGAAATCAAATATAATGTGAGCCTGTACAGCAGACTAAAAACTCAGCGTGTCCGGAGCCAGAAAGGGAAATGGCACTCTCTACCACTGGCAACAATTATTTTCATAACTACACTAGCACTGCTGTCTCCTGTGGCTTGGAGAAAAAACATCTCCTATGAGAGTTTTCTGGACTGCCTCATTTACCTCACAGCAAGTTAGGCTGCTGGCAGTTGTAATGCTGTAAAGTAAATGTAGAATTGCTGATAAAGCATTCTTCCACATCTATTGAAATGCTGTGAAGATTTTGGCAATCATTACACGGTGAGGCTTTTAAGACATTGTTTTCGAAATAATTTTGCACAAAATATATTTTCTCAACTGTTGCTTTAAATTATTCATGCCTGACATCTTGTATCACATTCTCGGTTGAGTATTCCAGCATCTGGAGTATTGAGGGTGAGGAAGTAGTGTCTCAAACGAGCGTACTATGCTTAAACAAAGGGGACTACAGTGGGATGAGGGCAGAGTTGGCTAAAGTAGACTGGGAACACAGACTAAACGGTGGCACAATTGAGGAACAGTGGAGGACTTTTAAGGAGCTCTTTCATAGTGCTCAACAAAAATATATTCCAGTGAAAAAGAAGGGCGGTAAGAGAAGGGATAACCAGCTGTGGATAACCAAGGAAATAAAGGAGAATATCAAATTAAAAACCAATGCGTATAAGGTGGCCAAGGTTAGTGGGAAACTAGAAGATTGGGAAAATTTTAAATGAAGCAAAGAATGACTAAGAAAGCAATATAGAAAGGAAAGATAGATTACGAAAGTAAACTTGTGCAAAACATAAAAACAGATAGTAAAAGCTTTTACCGATATATAAAACGGAAAAGAGTGACTAAAGTAAATGTTGGTCCCTTAGAAGATGAGAAGGGGGATTTAATAATGGGAAATGTGGAAATGGCTGAGACCTTAAACAATTATTTTGCTTCGGTCTTCACAGTGGAAGACACAAAAACCATGCCAAAAATTGCTGGTCACGGGAATGTGGGAAGGGAGGACCTTGAGATAATCACTACCACTAGGGGGGTAGTGCTGGACAGGCCAATGGGACTCAAGGTAGACAAGTCCCCTGGTCCTGATGAAATGCATCCCAGGGTATTAAAAGAGATGGCGGAAGTTATAGCAGATGCATTCGTTATAATCTACCAAAATTCTCTGGACTCTGGGGAGGTACCAGCGGATTGGAAAGCAGCCTCTGTTTAAAAAAGGGGGCAGACAAAAGGCAGGTGTCTATAGGCCGGTTAGTTTAACATCTGTAGTGAGGAAAATGCTTGAAACTATCATTAAGGAAGAAATAGCGGGACATCTAGATAGGAATAATGCAATCAAGCAGAAGCAACATGGATTCATGAAGGGGAAATCATGTTTAACTAATTTACTGGAATTCTTTGAGGATATAATGAGCATGGTGGATAGAGGTGTACCGATGGATGTGGTGTATTTAGATTTCCAAAAGGCATTCGATAAGGTGCCACACAAAAGGTTACTGCAGAAGATAAAGGTACGCAGAGTCAGAGGAAATGTATTAGCATGGATAGAGAATTGTCTGGCTAACAGAAAGCAGAGAGTCAGGATAAATGGGTCCTTTTCGGGTTGGAAATCGGTGGTTAGTAGTGTGCCACAGGGATCGGTCCTGGGAACACAACTGTTTACAATATACATAGATGACCTGGAAGAGGGGACAGAGTGTAGTGTAACAAAATTTGCAGATGACACAAAGATTAGTGGGAAAGCGGGTTGTGTAGAGGACACAGAGAGGTTTGGCAGATGGAATACAATGTCGGAAAATGTGAGGTCATCCACCTTGGGAAAAAAAAACAGTAAAAGGGAATATTATTTGAATGGGGAGAAATTACAACATGCTGCAGTGCAGAAGGACCTGGGGGTCCTTGTGCATGAATCCGAAAAAGTTAGTTTGCAGGTGCAGCAGGTAATCAGGAAGGCGAATGGAATGATGGGCCTTCATTGCGAGAGGGATGGAGTACAAAAGCAGGGAGGTCCTGCTGCAACTGTACAGGGTATTGTGAGGCAGCACCTGGAGTACTGTGTGCAGTTTTGGTCACTTTACTTAAGGAAGGATATACTAGCTTTGGAGGGGGTACAGAGACGATTCACTAGGCTGATTCGAGAAATGAGGGGGTTACCTTATGATGATAGATTGAGTAGACTGGGTCTTTACTCGTTGGAGTTCAGAAGGATGAGGGGTGATCTTATAGAAACATTTAAAATAATGAAAGGGATAGACAAGATAGAGGCAGAGAGGTTGTTTCCACTGGTTGGGGAGACTAGAACTAGGGGGCACAGCCTCAAAATACAGGGGAGCCAATTTAAAACCGAGTTGAGAAGGAATTTCTTCTCCCAGAGGGTTGTGAATCTATGGAATTCTCTGCCCAAGGAAGCAGTTGAGGCTAGCTCATTGAATGTATTCAAATCACAGATAGATAGATTTTTAACCAATAAGGGAATTAAGGGTTATGGGGAGCGGGCGGGTAAGTGGAGCTGAGTCCACGGCCAGATCAGCCATGATCTTGTTGAATGGCGGAGCAGGCTCGAGGGGCTAGATGGCCTACTCCTGTTCCTAATTCTTATGTTCTTATGTTCTTATGTTCTCCACAGCTGCTTCTCTCCTTTCTTATAGGTTGGATTTTGTAGCCGCCAGCCATTCCACACACTTGCACTTGTCCACAGACCTTTTTATGGACTTTTGCACTGGAAGTTCTAGTCAGCCAACAATCAAAACAGTGCAGCGCCCTCTACAAGGTATCTGGGACCTGTGTGCACAGGTCAAGCAACTCTGTATCTCCTCAATCAATCTGACTGAAGAATCGAAAATGAGCAGCTCAGAGTCTGAACCAGGAATTGTCAGTTAGAATACTTAATTCATGTTAAATCAGGTACAGCAAGCAAAATAATTATGGAGGGAAATAAATATTGGATTAAGAGAGATAAAAGTGGCAGAAAGATAATGTTAAAAGATTTTTTTTTTAAATCTCCAACAATTATTAAAACCTGTAGGAATGTGACTGCACACTCGTAAAAGTTAATTTTCAGTGCCGGAGAGGTTGTTTGGAAGTAATTAAGACTTACCACCCAATTAAAAATTTACTTACACTGGAATGGACAAAGCCTAACTTTTTCTTGCTAGCTTAGTGCATAAAATCAGATAAGTACAGCAACTTCACACCGTTCCACATATTTGAATGGCAGATCTCTAGGCGAGATACCATTCTCACGCTTTTGGAGGGGCGGGACATCTCGGACAGCAGCTTCCTGATTTACACATTTAATTCCGCTGGAAGTTGCTGTCCGAATGTGTTATGTATTAATGCTTGGGGGGGGTCACCAAACACCAGAGGGCGCCGTGGTCGGAGGTCATCGGGCTGTACGCATGTGGCATGTGTGCTTGGTCACCAGTTTATAAGCTGTGTGTCTTTGTCACACTGGCACTCTTGGGCTGGAATAAAGATGGATCAGGTTGCACCTGAGTGAGTTTACAGTAACCAGACTCTTGAGTCATTTCAGAATTATAACATTAATAACGGTGAGCGCTGTTAGCCTCACCATTATTTCTTGTGCAAAAATCAGCCCAATATATCTTTATTTATCCCTCTTTACTGAATCATATGTTGCTCAATGTTTAGAACAATGAAGATCTACAGATTTCTTTTTGCTGACTTATAAATGAGTAATGATTTTTTTTAAACGTATGCAAATCGATTCAGTGGCAAATTTGATAATTGCATATCAGAGTGTGTCATCGTATGTAGATATATAGAAGTGCATATGTGACTTTACAAGTGTATTTTGAACAATAAACACTTACTTATCAAACATTCGAAACAATTCTGCCAATTCTTCTTCTGATTTTCCTTTGCTATCATCTTTCATACATCTCACCATCATGACCAAGAACTCATCAAAGTCAACAGTACCACTGCCTAAATGAAAAACAGGAATCGGAAATGTTTACATTGATCACATACTAAAGAAAACATATAAAATCACAACAATACATGTAGTAATTGCTTACATCATCATTAGTAAAGTGAAATCTGGAAACATGGAACGGTATTATTTTGTTATTTTGTAACCTAGTACACTTCCCAAATGTCATTCTTCATTGTCTTGTACACATAAATATAAAAGTAGATATATCTTTTAAAATAATTCAACTGAGTGATATCTTCAAGGTTGTGATAATGTAGAGTCTCCAGCTCTTCGCGTCTCAACGCAGAGCGTGAAGAGGCCAAGCGCAGGCAGCAGAAGGAGCATGCGGCCCACCGACCCCTTCCCTCGACGAATGTTTGTCCCACCTGTGACAGGGTCTGTGGCTCTCGTATCGGACTGTTCAGCCATCAAAGAACTCACTTAGAGAGTGGAAGCAAGTCTTCCTCAATTCCGAGGGACTGCCTATGATGAATGTAGAGTATAGGTACCTACCAATACTTCCAGTTTTCACTCAGTAACAATTACTTCAGACGCTAATGTAAAAGCAAACTTTCATGGGCTGCTGCAAAAGTAAGGCACCACTACGAAGTACAGGTACTGCATTAAATAGTCATACTGATGTTTTATGTTTAACATCAAACTTTCATGAGTGGGGCATTGCTTTTGATTTTTTCTGTAGAGATTCTAGGGAATGTGCTGAACTTGTTCCAGTACATAATGGTTACTGTGCAGAAATAGATTTTCAACAAAGCAATGCATTGCGTGTGAAAGCTGATTAAAGTAATTATTTGGTGAAGTAGTTTCTTCAATGGGATAAACTATTAAATGATACTTTTTATTGCCATTGATAATAGCTACTGACCTGTACAGATGTTTTACATGGGGAGAATGGCAGATTACACAGGTCTAAAATATTAAATTGCTTTTTTTAATAGGCTGTGTAGCTATGCTGGGACAGGGATCCCATTCCTCATTGTTATTGAATGACTCTGGAAATTCATGTCTGCCCATATCAGGTCACAGTGGGATGGGGCTCCACAGTCCAATAGCTTGCTGATCATCAGCGTTTAGATTCACATGAAGAATGGCCACTTGGGCAAGGTGGTTGCAGATATTTGTGTTTCTTTTGTGCACCTATAATTCACTGCCTTTGGGAGAAGAAGGAAGAAGAAGGCTGTTGTAGGCAGAACCCTGGGAATAGGTAGCCAGCAATGTTACCAGTCATTTTATTTTGGTGCGCGGGCCCTTTAACTGGCTGCGCAGCCCATTCAAATTTCCGTGCACGCACGGCTGCCTGAGGAAAAGAGTATTTGAAGATCAGGCCCTCAAAACTGCCACCAAGCTCATGGTCTACAGGACTGTAGTAACACCCGCCCTCCTTTCTGGCTCAGAGACGTGAACCATGTACAGTAGACACCTGGTGAGTAGCTTGCGCAGGACCACCAGACTTATGTTATATTTAGCGAGAACAATCTGGGATAAATATATTAGTGAGCGAATTTCATACTGGATAAGTACCTGAAAGAAAAACATTTGCAGGGCTACGGGGAAAGGGCGGGGGAGTGGGACTAGCTGAAATGCTCTTGCAGAGAGCCGGCACGGGCTCGATGGGCCGAATGGCCTCCTTCTCTGCTGTAATCATCCTCTAACTCTGCTTTTTAACCTGTTGCTTTGAAAATTCATAAAGGAACTGAAAATATATGACATGTTCATTAAACAATGGAAAATACCACAGTGCAACATTCAATCATGACTGATAATTTTCAAGGCTGCTGCTGTTATGGTATTCATTGAAATATGAATGGAATTACTGAATGCAATTCCCATAACACCAGCACAATTACTGCAATCCAATGTCAAAACATGGAATTTGACTTATTCAGTTAGGATAGGTCTGATAGTTTAGTGTTTATTAAAATCTGTAATATTTTTAAATAGGCCCACTTCTACTGGCTTTTTATAGCGTGAAGTGATCAATATTCTTCATAATGCTACGGATTTTAATTTTCTGGCCTAGAAACATTGTAACATTGATTTTAATTTCCTGCAACTCCATGACTGGCTCAGTGGAAATGCAAATCATGCTAACTACTTGGTTCACTGGAATGAACAGTATTTGATAGTGTGACAGTTCTCTGAATTTGATTTTTTATTCCGCACAGTAATCTCTGGAGAAAAGGGAAACACAATTTGCATACACAGGGATCATTAAAACACAATTCTTACTAATCTTAGTCCATGATAAAATTTAAATTGTATAAAAGATGTGTTTTAAACAATTATCCATTTGACTGCTCTAAAGATAAAACTTGTGTTACAAGATTTTTCCTTCTAGTCATGAGGCAACAATAGCTAACTTGCAGAGCTTGCGAATTATCCACATGAAAATAAAATTGTATTGGATACACATCATTTATCACTAATGTTTCACATAGTGAGGTTGTGCGGTGGCAAAATACGCTGATGCTCCAAAACTTTGTTTTAAAAAATGAAACACAAACTAAATAAATACTAATTGCTAAATGCTGGTTTGTAGTACAGGGTAATGACAGCAGTAAAACAAAATACCCTTTGAAAAAGAAAGCAGATGGTCAAGCCATAACGTATAGTAATCTGTGCTAAGCTCCGGCATTGCTTCAATGGACCTCCATTCCTAAACATAGAAACATAGAAAATTGGTGCAGGAGTAGGCCATTCGGCCCTTCGAGCCTGCACCGCCATTCAATGAGTTCATGGCTGAACATGCAACTTCAGTACCCCATTCCTGCTTTCTCGCCATAGTCCTTGATCCCCCTAGTAGTAAGGACTACATCTAACTCCTTTTTGAATATATTTAGTGAATTGGCCTCAACAACTTTCTGTGGTAGAGAATTCCACAGGTTCACCACTCTCTGGGTGAAGAAGTTTTTCCTCATCTCGGTCCTAAATGGCTTACCCCTTATCCTTAGACTGTGACCCCTGGTTCTGGACTTGCCCAACATTGGGAACATTCTTCCTGCATCTAACCTCTCTAAACCCGTCAGAATTTTAAACGTTTCTATGAGATCCCCTCTCATTCTTCTGAACTCCAGTGAATACAAGCCCAGTTGATTCAGTCTTTCTTGATATGTCAGTCCCGCCATCCCGGGAATCAGTCTGCTGAACCTTCGCTGCACTCCCTCAATAGCAAGAATGTCCTTCCTCAAATTAGGAGACCAAAACTGTACACAATACTCCAGGTGTGGCCTCACCAAGGCCCTGTACAACTGTAGTAACACCTCCCTGCCCCTGTACTCAAATCCCCTCGCTATGAAGGCCAACTTGCCATTTGCTTTCTTAACCGCCTGCTGTACCTGCATGCCAACCTTCAATGACTGATGTACCATGACACCCAGGTCTCGTTGCACCTCCCCTTTTCCTAATCTGTCACCATTCAGATAATAGTCTGTCTCTCTGTTTTTACAACCAAAGTGTATAACCTCACATTTATCCACATTATACTTCATCTGCCATGCATTTGCCCACTCACCTAACCTATCCAAGTCACTCTGCAGCCTCACAGCATCCTCCTCGCAGCTCACACTGCCACCCAACTTAGTGTCATCTGCAAATTTGGAGATACTACATTTAATCCCCTCGTCTAAATCATTAATGT
The DNA here is from genome assembly GCF_044704955.1 of Pristiophorus japonicus. Taxonomy (NCBI): domain Eukaryota; kingdom Metazoa; phylum Chordata; class Chondrichthyes; family Pristiophoridae; genus Pristiophorus; species Pristiophorus japonicus. The sequence goes on from NC_091988.1 coordinate 49,757,007, forward strand.
ACAATGTAAACAGATGGGGCCCCAGCACAGAACCTTACGGTACCCCACTAGTCACTGCCTGCCATTCTGAAAAGTACTCCTACTCTTTGCTTCCTGTCTGACAACCAGTTCTCAATCCATGTATGCACACTACCCCCAATCCCATGTGCTTTAACTTTGCACATTAATCTCTTGTGTGGGACCTTGTCGAAAGCCTTCTGAAAGTCCAAATACACCACATCAACTGGTTCCCCATTGTCCACTCTACTGGAAACATCCTCAAAAAATTCCAGAAGATTTGTCAAGCATGGTTTCTCTTTCACAAATCCATGTTGACTTGGACCTATCATGTCACCTCTTTCCAAATGCGCTGCTATGACATCCTTAATAATTGATTCCATCATTTTACCCACTACCAATGTCAGGCTGACCGGTCTATAATTCCCTGTTTTCTCTCTCCCTCCTTTTTTAAAACCAACAACATACTGCGGACAAAGCTCACTTTTGCAATGGAGGGCTGGGAAATAATTTCTCAATGGTGTATATCTTCCCCTGGCTCAGCTTTCCAACTCAGATGTACATGATCTCAGACAGCCATCTTACAACAGAAAAGTTTAGGAAATGTGCACACTTTGATGGACTCTGTTGCGCGGGCCCCAAGCCCTGGAATTCCCTGCCTAAACCTCTCCACCTCTCTACCCTTCTCTACTCCTTCAAACGCTCCTTAAAACATATCTCTTTGACCAAGCTCTTGGTCACTTGCCCTAATTTCTCCTTATGCGGCTCAGTGTCAATTTTTTTGATCTCAATATTCCTGTGAAGCGTCTTGAGATGTTTCACTACGTTAAAGGCGCTATATAAATATATGTTGTTGTTATTGTTGTTGACTTTTATAGAGAGGTAAAAGGAGCATAAGCTCTATATTGTCCCCATCGTTGTTCTTTCTTGATCTCCCCACGTCATGCACCAAACCTGATGGAGAGGGTGGGCAGGTGACCTGATCTCAGACCAGCACCACTGCAGTTCTGAATGAGTTTTAGTACTTTTTGAGAGCATTCGAGGGATGATTCTCCTGTTAGTTTTTCTTTTCTTTGAGAAAGTGCCTGGGCCTCCTCATGGTGATAAAGCTTTTAAAAAAAATTTCATCCACCGGATATGGGCGTCGCTGACAAGGCCAGCAATTATTGACCATTCCTAATTGCCCTCGAGAAGATGGTGGTGAGCCGCCTTCTTTAACCGCTGCAGTCCTTGTGGTGAAGTCACTCCCTCAGTGCCATCAAGTAACTGAGAAGAGAAATGTGCTATCGTGAAGTATTGAACCTGTGTGGCACCACTCAGTGCTACCGGACATTAGTGCAATATGGTTACAATTCCCAAAAGAAAAATAAGATCCATCATAATTCACATAGAATATAATTGAGTCCTGAGTGTTTAAAGGGAAACAAATGTGCTTTTAAATATATTAGGATCTGGGACCTTGAGTGTTACTTAGTTCTTAAATCTACCTATGGTCCCAAAGAAAGAAAGAAAGACTTGGGTTTATCTAGTGCCTTTCATGACCACCGGATGTCTCAAAGCAACTTACAGCCAATGAAGTACTTTTGGAGTGTAGTCACTGTTGTAATGTAGGAACATACATATGTCATATATCACACATGTCAATAGCTCCTTATTATACCAGGGTGATAAATAATATTAGGAGGGGTTATAACAATTTTTATATCTGTACCATCTTCATCCACTTCATCAATCATCTCCTGCAGCTCCTCTGGTGTTGGGTTCTGACCCAACATGCGCATCACTTTGCCCAGCTCCTTGGTACTAATGCATCCGTCTTCAGCATCCTGCACGAAGATATCAAAAGCTGCCTTGAACTCTGAAAAAACAAGGAGCATTTCAGTACCAGCTGATTTAACAAATTTTAAGCAGCACTTGGCATTGTTTTTAATTATTTTATTGCGTCTAATGATTCCTTACCATTCTTCTGCTCCTCAGTCAACTGCTCAACCTGTATTACAAAAACACAATAAGAATTACTACACAAGAATTAGGAGCAGGAGTAAGCCGCAAGGCCCCTCAAGCCTGACTGAGTGTCGCAAACACCAGGCACAACATACCACTTAAAATGAACCTGAAATTTGACAGCTAAAGGTTGAGTGGGAAAGGTTAAATATATGGCTGTAAACAAATAGGCTAACAGTAAGAACTGTTATAAAGAACACTCTCTGACAAAAGAAAGATCCTCAATGAGAGACAACTGTGACCAAATATATTTGAAAACTTACATTTTTTATGGTTGATCACATTTTAGATATGTTGTCAGTCTTTACCAATATTTAAGATGGTCACAAACCACTAGACATATTAAAAAAATTTACGAGTCCTAATTCTTGAACCCTACATAAATTTGAGGGCATCCAAAACTCTGCTGCCCATATCCTAACTCGCACCAAGTCTCCCTCACCCATCACCCCTGTGCTCGCTGACCTACATTGGCTCCTGGTCCGGCAATGCCTCAATTTTAAAATTCTCATCCTTGTTTTCAAAATCCTCCATGGCCTCGCTCCTCCTTATCTCTGCGACTTCCTCCAGCTGCACAACTCTCCAAGATCTCTGCAATCTTCAAATTCTGGCCTCTTGCGCATCCCCAATTTTAATCGTTCCACCATTGGCTGAGTTGCCTTCAGCTGCCTAGGCCTTAAACTCTGGAATTCCCTCCCTAAACCTCTCTGCCTCTCTATCCCTTGCTCTCTTTCATTAAGATGCTCCTTAAAACCTACCTCTTTGACTAAGCTTTTGGTCATCTGTCTTAATATCTCCTTATATGGTCTGCTGTCAAATTTTGTTTGATAATGCTCCTGTGAAGCGCCTTGGGATGTTTTACTAAATTAAAGGCACTATATAAATACAAGTTGTTGTTTTTGTTATATGCACACATGCTAAATGGTCACTTCTTGGCACAAATATAGCTTTATGCTGATGCATATGTTCACAAACTGTTACAGCTCAAGCATACTGTGTTATTATGAGGAGGAGATTAGACTGTAGATAATATGAACTTTTACAATGCAGTGCTTGTGCTTTTATGTTAGAATTGATGTATTTTTGCAAAATCTATCTCCCTCCCGGCCACTGTCTGAGGTTGAACCAGACTTAAGCACATAAATCTAGGCTGACACTCCAGTGCAGTGCTGAGGGAGTGCTGCATTGTCGGAGGTGCCGTCTTTTGGATAAGATGTTGAACTGAGGCCCTGTCTGCTCTCTTAGGTGGACATAAAAGATCTCATGGCATTATTTTGAAGGAGAGCATATTGGTGTCCTGGCCAATATTTATCCCTCAATCAACATAACAAAAACAGATTTTCTGATCATTATCACATTGCTGTTTATGGGAGCTTGCGTTGCACAAATTGGTTGTCGTGTTTCCCACATTACAACAGTGACTGCACTCCAAAAGTACTTCATTGGCTGCAAAGTGCTTTGAGACATCCAGTTGTCATGAAAGGCGCTATATAAATGTAAGACTTTCTTTCAGACCGTTTGCAACCTCAACATCCTACTTGTCCTTCAGCTCAGTTTCCTACCCATATCCTCTTCATCACAAAGACTGCCTACTTCCACTTCCTTAGCATCACCCATCTCCATCCTCCCTCAGCCCATCTGCTACTGAAACCCTCATCCATGCCTTTTGTCAACTCAGACTCAACTCTTCCAATGCTCTTCTGGTCAGCCTCCCATAATCCAACCTCCATAAATTTCAGCTCATCCAAAATTCTGCTGCCCATATCATACCCCACACCAAGACCTGTTCACCCATTACCCCTGTCCTTGCTAACTTACATTGGCTCCCAGTCCCCCAACATCTCAGATTTCAAATTGTTATCCTTGTGTTTAAATCTATTAATAGCCTTGTTCCATCCTCTGTAATCTCCTCCAACCCTACAGCCCCCCACCCCGCCCCTCCAAGAACTCTGTGTTCCTCCAACTTTGGCCTCTTGTGCATTCCCTCCCTTTGTTCCAACATGCTTTCAGCCTTCTAGACCCAAGCATTTGGAATTCCATCCCTAAAGGTCTTCACCTCGCCATCTCTCTCTCCTCTTTCAACAGGCTCGTTAAAATCCACCTCTTTGACCAAGCTTTTAGTCACCCCTCCTAATAAGTCTTTCTTTGGCTCGGCATCCAATTTTATCTGATTATGTTTCTGTGAAATGTCTTGGGGCATTTTTCTACATTAAAGATACTATATAAGTACAACTTGTTGTTGCTGTTGTAGGTCATTTGTCAACTGCAAGCATTGAACTTCTTGGAAATTGGCCTGACATCTGTTCAAATGGTGGGGCAGAATGGGACTTTGACAAATTATGTTTCAGTCTGCAAGGATGCATCCATAATACATCCCTCTGCTGAAAAGCAACTTCTGGGCACAAACATAGCCAAAATGTTATAACCAAAGATGGCAAGATGCTTATGTTATCAACAAATACAATTAATCCTCCTTTACGCACAATGTAACGATTGTTAATGAAGCAAAGGGTTTATAAAACCTTTCCTATTGTGTATATTGCTCTGTTTAAGTTAGGAACTATTAATAAATATTAGAGAATCTTCAAGCACATCAAAGCAAACTTTAGTAAAGAGTTACAGCTGCACCGTGCTTTTCCCATTTTGCAATATTTCTACATTAGGTTCTGAAATAATCTCATGCATAGCACAGTGCCGTCTGGTGCATGTGCAAAGAAGGAAAATTAGAGTGTGGAGAATGAAGTGGATTTTCTGTGATTGATTTTCAAGTTTAAAGTGTTTGAAAAATAAATATTTCATATCTTGTAGTTAGTGCGAATATATCTGAAAGAATGAGCAATTATTCCTCAACAGCTACTTCCTTTCTTGGTCCTTTAAATTTTTGAGCATGTTTTAGGTCCTGATTACTTTTTTACAGAGGGGAGAGGCAGGCTGTAAGAATAGAAGCCACACTGGAGGATAGCAGCGAGGTCCTGAGACAATATAGTAGTGCCATCAAACAAGAAATATGCTGGCAGCATCACAGAGGGAATGAGCAACCTTGAGAAGGTAGCTAATTCTCCCAGTTTCTCCGTCTCAGTCGCATCTGCTCTGACAACACCACCTTCCCCACTAGTGCCTCTGACATGTCTTCCTTTTTCCTCAACCAAGGATTCCCCTCCGCCCTGGTTACAATGGCCCTTGACTGTGTCCGTTCTATTTCCCGCACCTCTGCTCTCACCCCTTCCCCTCCTTCTCAGAACCATGACAGGGCTCCCCTTGTCCTCACCTTTCACCCCACCAGCTTCCACGTTCAATGGATCATCCTCTGTCATTTCCGCCACCTCCAGCGTGATCCCACCACCAATCACATCTTACCCTCCCCTCCCCTCTCAGCATTCCGAAGGGAATGCTCCCTCCACGACACCCTGATCCATTCCGCAGTCACCCCCAGCACCCACTCCCCTTCTCACAGCACCTTCCCGTGCAAGTGCAGGAGATGCAACACCTGCCCTTTTACCTCCTCCCTTCCCACTATCCAGGGCCCCAAATACTCCTTCCAGCTAAAACAGCGATTTACTTGTACTTCTTTCAATTTAGTGTACTGTATTCGCTGCTCACGATGTGGTCTTCTCTACATTGGGCAGACCAAACGTAGATTGTATGACTGCTTTGCGGATCACCTCCATTCAGTCTGTAAGCATGACCCCGAACTTCCGGTCACCTGTCACTTTAATTCCCCGCTCCATTCCGACATCTCTGTCCTCAGTCTCCTACACTGTTCCAATGAAGCTCAATGCAAGCTCGAGGACAGCACCTCATCTTTCGTTTAGGCACTTTACAGCCTCCTGGACTAAACATCGAGGTCAAAAATTTCAGATCATAACCTCTGCCCATATTTGGCTCCCTTTCGCGCCCCCCCCCACCTGCCCCCAGCCCGATCTTATGTAATTTTTTTTATTTCCGTCTCCCATGGCAGCTGGTAATTATTCTGCCATTCACACCCTATCTAGATTAACCTTTTTTTTTAAACTTCTGCCATTACCATTTTAAATCCCTTTTGTCTCTCTAATCTCTCCTGCTTTCCACCCGATCACAGACCTTCCCTTTTGTCCTTTCTTCCCCTCCTCCTTTCAGTGCTCCTTAAAAATTCATTCATTTCAAACATTTGCCAGTTCTGACGAAGGGTCATCGACCTGAAATGTTAAGTTTGTTTATCTCTCCACAGATGTTGCCTGACCCGCTGAGATTTCCAGCATTTTCTGTTTTTATATTAGAGAAGGAAACAGTGTTTCTGGGATTTGGTAAACACATTCAGGTATGAAAGGAAAGAAAGACTTGCATTTATATAGTACCTTTCATGGCCTCAGGACGTCCCAAAGCACTTTATAGGCGATTAAGTACTTTTGAATTGTAGTCACTGTTGTAATGTAGATAGGTTCAAGATTTAGCCTGAGAGCTTGGTGCCAATTGCTTTTGCTGTAAACCTGTTCACCTGTCCAGTATCCACTATTAGTTACCCTAATAGTTTGGGTATTCATGATGCTGAAGCCATGATTCTAATTGTGCAACCACTCCCCCCAGGCTGAAAGAAACATAGAAACATTCCCCTCCCTGTAGTGTTAAAAAATATGGAGGCATTCTTCTTTATGTGTTGTAAGTTTTCCAATTTCTCTAAGTCCTCCAATTTCCCCTCCAAGTCAAACACCATCCTTGTTTGAAAATATATCGCTGTTCCTTCATTGTCGCTGGTCAAAATCCTGGAACTCCCTACTTAACAGTACTGTGGGACTACCTTCAACATACAGACTGCAGCGGTTCAAGGAGGCAGCTCACCACCACCATCTTCTCAAGGGCAATTAAGGATGGGCAATAAATGCTAGTTTTACCAGCGACACCCACATCCTGTGATTGAATAAATAAGGAAAATGGATTTGTATTTACCACTAGGCCACCAGGGATTGAATGCATCCCTCCCACGCACACTACGTAACAAGGGGAAATGGCCACATAGCAGATCATAAATGATTGGTTGCCCCCCCGCTACCACAATCTCATATGTGACACTTGGGAATCCCCCGCATCCCCCCCCTCCAACTCACACACACACACCATCAGGGTTTCCCCCTTGATCTCCTCCTCCTCCGCTCTCACACACTACACAAAAAACAATTGGATGCATTCTTTCTGTCCACCACTTTAAAAGTATTAAAAAAGCATATATTTACATGTTTTTATTTTATTCTACTTTATTGATTGCTGTGGCTCCTGTCACATATACAGCCATTCGCTCATCGCGTGCCCTTTTGGAAGGAAATTAACACCAGATTGCATACATTGGCATTACTTGCAGAGCTTCTGTGAATGGAATGTGACAAGTTTGTTTAAAGGGACGGACTGACCCAAACCTGAAAGATTTACTAAAGCAACACTGAGAGTAGCTCAATCTGAGTTTACTTCACATTGTGAAATCAGACACATTCCTCACAGTGACAGTAATAGGTACTGCAAAGTGCACTAGAAGTTAATAGAGTCTGGGCTGGATAAGATCAGCTGCGTTTTAAAACATTTTTATCTCTCTCTCATTCTCATTCTTCTCCCCCTACACACATACACACTCCATGGGTAATGTTCTGACTTTGCAATCCTCGTTGGGAACCTCAGCTGCCAGCAACATACTGGAAATTCAAGCATGTGCTGCGTGTGATTTTCAAACCAATATTTCAAATAGTTGGGATATCTTGTGCTTAAACTTCCGATATGGTGGGCAAGGTACCCTGCCGGTATTGTGAAGTTAGAAAATTACCCCATTTCTCTTATTCTTTTTATTATTCTCATTTTCTGGTTCTTTATGTATTGCCTTTTTTCCCATCATTCTGGCTCACTGATTCCCTTGTGGTTCTTTTAGTTAATTTGTGAATTGTCACTGTTTTTCTTTTTACTTCTGACTTTCCTCCACTCACTCAACTGGTGACTTTCTGGATCTGTCCTTATGGTCTCCTGGCTTTGTTCCCATCTTCTATATGAGCCGCCGGTCAGCTGAGCAACAAATGCACTTTGTGGCTGCTATTGTGAAATACCAACTGTTACATAGCTTCTGATCTATTTGATGCAAGCAGAAACTTTACTTCAACTGTTAGAATAGGCCCTGAGCCATTAAAGAATCCAAACTGTATTTTAGCATTGCCTACATGATGTACATGTTCATTGTTGATCCTTTGCTTAATATGCAACTATTGCTAACACTGTATATTCACCGTTAGATGGCAGTTTAATTGTCGCTTGAATCACATGAAAAATGAAGCAATAAAATAGTTACAGCACATTGCAGAAGAACACTGAGCAGGAAATAATATAATGTATGTTGCAGGATGCAAGAACCCCGAGACTTCACCTTCAATTAGCAAATAGTTATGAAACTCTGAGCACGTACTGAGCACCAAGGCTAATTGGCGGCTGGAATATGAAGGGGTAGAAGTTGTGTTACAGTTGTGTAAATCTCAGGTTAGGCCCCATTTAGAGCACTGCATTCAGTTTTGGGCATCAAACCTGAGGAGGATATATTGACCTTGGGATGTAGCACAGATTCACCAGAATGATACCAGAGCTAAAAGGGTTAAATTATGAGGACAGGTTGCAGAGACCTTGAGCATAGATTAAGGGCTGATCGAATTGAGGTGTTTAAGGTCCAGTCGCAACTGTGTGAGAATTGGTGATATATGTTAAATGGCAGATGATTCTACCACCAACCTAACTCGACTTTTAGAATTTTCACTAAGCTCTTCAAAGATTTTTTGGGGGATCTTATCTAAACAACTGTGATGAAAAGGGGGCAGCTGTTGTCATTGGTATGGCGTCATATCTAAATCAGAATGCTTTCGCCATGAATAGGTACCTAGTACTCCTTTATAATCCTGCCGGCCTGTGCCTCTGGTAACACGACTCCTTGTTATTTTTAACAGTATAAAGGACGAGACAACTGTTGAGGAGAGCTAAGACAAATACTGTGGATGGTTTGCGTTTGTTTTCAAGTTTTTGATTGACACAGACATATATATCCTTGAAATCTTTATCTGAGCATTTGGATCCCTTGTGGCGAGTGGGGGGAGCTTGTCGCCAAGATAACCGCCTCCTCACGACCCAAAATTAGCTTTAATTCGGACGAGCAACACTTCATCGCATTCCTGGAAGGCTGAGTGTAAAGATTACAGCCACGACTGTAAACTCTTCGGCTTGGCACTTGCAAATGATCAATTATACGCAATACAATTCAGACATTTTGAATTGTGGCCTTTAATACGTTTCTTCAAACCTGAGTCATAATGCTACCAATCAACTTTAAAAGATGCTAAAAGAAGCAACTATCAATTTGATTTCGGGCGCACAGGAATCATGCGATTGTTGGTGAACATGCCCAGACCGGTGAAAGATCCACCTGCGGGTTCTTTTAGACTCCCGTCTTATTGGGACACTAGAAAGGCAACAAGAAGAATTGGGAATCATTTTACGGCTCTCGTTTTGTTATAAGAAACTTATCTTGAAACCCAAGGCACGCTGCAGCTGCTTATCAATTGCATTTTATCGACCAAGGAATTCTAACTTTAATTTTGTTTCGTCTGCACATTTGACAATTTCAAAAGTGTGAAGTGTAAAGACGGGGATTGGACTAAATTCGATGAGTTAAGGGTGGGATATTTCTATGGAGGAGATTGCTGCCACTAGCCTCGCCCTGTAAATATCCTCTGTAAAAAGCAAATACAGAGGTTTTATATTTAACGGTTTTAACATTTTCGACAATTATTTCAAATAACTTTTTATAAACAACTTTTATGTTAAATGAAAGGGAAATGTTGTTCTACTCAAATTGTTTGAAGCAGTTGTCGCGGGTTAGATGCTACACATTTAAATCTCGTGTTCGAATTCTTAGAACTTTTCAAGCTTTCTTTTACTGCGGTATTCTGATGTGATTAAAATAACTTCATATACTGTATCATTGTACTGTATATATATATTCACTGCTGTATACCTGATCCACAAATACACCTACATTCTGTCTTAAAATATACTGAAGACCACTAATTACATTTGTGCAATGTTCCCATAAGGACTCTGCCGTTGATTTTTATGTTTCAGAACCAATTGAAAAACTTAGCTGCAAAGCACAAAGAATGTGCCTTCATTACTGTGATCAGCAGGGAATGTACTCACCGCCGCTTTGTAGATATCTTCCATAGTCGAGGATGGATGCAGCGCTGTTGGCAGACAGAGACAGAGTGGTCCTGCATCATCTTTTATAGGAGGTCCCAGCTCCACCGACACGTTCACCACACGTTAGGCTTTCCGTTCAAACCCAGCAGCACTAAATCACTGACAATGTGGCAGATAAGAATTGAATGCCACAGGAGGCAGGGCAGCAATGCTATAGTCTGAACATAATTAAACTGGCATCTTGGCCTTTCACCTCCTCTTGTCTATGGATATGCCACTGGGGATAATACAAGATCTCCCAACCTTGAAAGTCCTGCTAAAATTTTACTGATGACTCAGTACAAGAGAGAGCCTCTGGCCAAATATTCAAGTACACAAAGTTATAACTGAAGAATTGAGATTCTTTTGCTGTTGTGCTATCTTCCTTGGGATGTGACGAAACCCTTAAAATAAAATAATGATGCGTCTTAGAAGTCAACTGACAAAACTTTGTTCTGTAACCTTAAACCGAACTATGAAAAATATAGCAAGTACTTTTTGGTTTTTTTTACCTGAAAGTGGCTGTAAAAATAACATAAGAACATAAGAATTAGGAACAGGAGTAGACCATCTAGCCCCTCGAGCCTGCTCCGCCATTCAATAAGATCATGGCTGATCTGGCCGTGGACTCAGCTCCACTTACCCGCCCTCTCCCCGTAACCCTTAATTACCTTATTGGTTAAAAACCTATCTATCTGTGATTTGAATACATTCAATGAGCTAGCCTCAACTGCTTCCTTGGGCAGAGAATTCCATAGATTCACAACCCTCTGGGAGAAGAAATTCCTTCTCAACTCGGTTTTAAATTGGCTCCCCCGTATTTTGAGGCTGTGCCCCCTAGTTCTAGTCTCCCCTACCAGTGGAAACAACCTCTCTGCCTCTATCTTGTCTATCCCTTTCATGATTTTAAATGTTTCTATAAGATCACCCCTCATCCTTCTGAACTCCAACGAGTAAAGACCCAATCTACTCAATCTATCATCATAAGGTAACCCGCTCATCTCCAGAATCAGCCTAGTGAATCGTCTCTGTACCCCCTCCAAAGCCAGTATATCCTTCCTTAAGTAAGATTTGAATTTATATAGTGCCTTTCACGACTGCTGGACGTCACAAAGCGCTTTACAGCCAATGAAGTACTTTTAGAGTGTAGCCACTGTTGTAATGTAGGAAACGCGACAGCCAATTTGAGCACAGCAAGCTCTCACAAACAGCAATATGATAATGACGAGATAATCTGTTTTTGTATTGTTGATTGAGGGATAAATATTGGCCAGAACACCAGGGATAATTCCCCTGCTCTTCTTTGAAATAGTGCCATGGGATCTTTTAAGTCCATCTGAGAAGGCAAACTTGGTTTAATAGCTCATCTGAAAGAAGGCACCTCCAACAGTGCAGCATTCCCTCAGCACTGCACTGGAGCATCAGCCTAGTTCCTTTATCATCAAAATGTGTGTTGCATTTGATCTAGCATCTAATGGGCCAAGTGCTAAGTGGTTTGTATCAACTCGTTTGTGCTTTGCATCATTGTAATTTTATACAGTAGAATTCAGTTGTGAAGTCCTCCCAATTAAATTTCAATGAGTGGTGCACGGCCACCTCAAGGATATGGGGCTAGAACCTCCACTTTTATTGCCTGCTTAACGCCCATTTTACCGCTGAAATTACGTATAATGCTCATACATTACCCATTTTGGCATAAAATGGAAACTGGTGGGCATTTTTCAGAAACTTATCGCCGAGCGTTAATTTCCCCATGTGCTTAATGGCGAGAAAAAATATTACTGACCGCCCACTCTTTTGGGGCGGATTCAGCAGGATGGGCGAATTCAACACCCATAATATTGCCCAGCATTACTTTCCGCACAGAATTAACGCCAAGATTCAATATTAACACCTGGTGTTTTTTGTCGTAAAGAGCATATTTACCCAAACTAGCAGCCATGGAGGTCGCCCATTGTCAATTTCACCACCTCACACACATTTCACCCACAATATCGCTTGCTCAAAAAAACGCCCACAAAAATTGGAACTAACTGGAGCGAATCACAGCGTTATGGACGCCATGTTGTAGATCACATGTCGCGTCCTTTAAAAGGCTGCTCAGCGGAGTACGGATGTACTCTGCAGGTCCTTGGAGTTGATGTGAACATCTCTAAAAACATCTTGACCACACTGTGACCAATTGGCATTGCAGAGGTGTGTTCTTCAGGACATTCCTTGTTTGTGAGCAATCAGTGGAAAACAGAGAGCTACTGCAATGTGGTCGGGTGACCTAATACATGCAGCAGACTCGACATCACCAAAGGAATACTGCACTGCATTATGTGCCGAATGTACAAAGTGACAGACAGATGAGGAGGACCAGATGTTATACCCCCCGCAAGTACAAGGAGAAGCATTCTTACCTCGACTTGCCCAACACCACCTGCCTTCAGAGACAGCACTTCCACAAAGAGGTATGCCAGCTGATAAGGGCAGATCTGCAGCCTGCCAGCACCAACAGAACTGCACTATCCATCGAAGTCAAAGTCACCGCGGCACTGTCGTTCTACGCCTCGGGTTCTTTTCAGGCCACAGCTGGCGACATTTGCGGACTTTCTCAGCATGCCACACATTGCTGCATTAGACAGGTCACTGAAGCCCTGTAGGCACGCAGAAGGGATTTGATCAGCTTCCCTATGACGAGGGAGGCACAGATTGAGAGGGCTCTAGGATTCTCCAGAATTGCAAACTTCCCCAAGGTGCAGGGAGTAATAGACTGTACGCACATCATGATGCGGGCACCTTTTCAGGATGCTGAGGTTTTCAGGAATCGCAAGAGATTCCATTCCTTGAATATCCAGCTGGTTGTCGACCACCAGCAAATTATACTGGCAGTGAATGCTCAATTTCTGGGCAGCATCCATGATGCGCACATCCTGCTTGGGAGCACTGTATCTGACTTGTTTAACAATGAGCCACAAGGTCAATGCTGGATGCTTGGGGACAAAGGATATGGCCTCGCCACATGGCTGACACCCTGCGTGACACCCACACCAAGGCCGAGAAGTGATATAACGAGAGCCACCAAGCAACTCGCAATATCATGGAGAAAACAATTGGAGTGCTGAAGCAACGCTTCAGATGCCTGGACCACTCAGGAGGCGAGCTCCAATACCACCCTGAGCATGTAGCTCAATTCGTGGTGGTGTGCTCCATGCTGCACAACTTGGCTATCAGGGGGGGACAAGAATTGCCTGATGAGTCTGAAAGTCCACCTCACCAGAGAGAGGAAGAGGAGGACGAGGAGGTGAACGCTGACATCGGGCCAGACAATCAGGCTGATGCTGAAGCCATGCCCCTGCCCCCCTGTAGACTGCAAGAAAGTGCCCATGGTGGCATGCAAGAGCCTTACATCAGGAGCTCATCAATGATTGCTTTGCCTGAAAGAACGTTGGTGTTATTTACAAGGTTGACACACTGCTGGGTGTGCAGGTCATATATCAATGGTGGGCATCACCTTGGTGACAGTTAAAGTTTAAGTTGATTGAAGTTAAGTGTGATTATACCCTTTGATATTAAGGAATCATCAGCGTGTAATGGTGCAGCTATCTGAGCCAATGTGCTGCAAGGTTTTGTTAAATAAAAAACATTTAAACCAAACATTAGTCTGAAATCATCAGTATTTCTGTACAAACCAATCCTTCCACCCCCCCCCCACCCCCGCCACTTCTCCTCTCCACCTCTACCCTTACCCTTACCCTCCTGACTCCAAGCCGCCTGGCCGAGGAGGTCACTGGGGGGGCGGGGGTGACGGCCGAAGCTCTGCTTAGTGGGCTTTTTGCTGCTGGTGAATCTCCGTCGTTCCTCCCACAACAGCAAAACAAGCACACACCACAACCACACGCGCTTTCAGTGCCTCTGAGCTCCCCCCTCTCTGTCTCCTCTTCCGCACATGTCATGATGACCCTTGACCTCCTGAATTGTGGGAATCGAGCATTGCCATGCTGTTGCTAAGGATGGCCACACTTTACGGCAGAAGGTCAGAAAAATTTAACGCCACCGCCCATTTGATATCGCTCGTGGTAACACCCATTTTCAAAAATGTAAGCTAGGTGTTTTGAGAATGGGCGAGAAGCCGGCGATCTGAAAACCCTTTTTTAACGTCCACGCCAGAAATAAATAGTCTTACAATGCTCCATCTCAGCTCTCATCACTTTAGAAAGTTCCCAGGTGCAGTGGATCATCTCTGGACTTTTAAAACAATTTGAATCTTTCAGAGAGCTGATTGTTAGCAGAGAGGCCTACACCCTCCCCACCCTATAGTTCCCATTCCCCTGACACTGGCCTTTCCTTCATCTTACTGTCGGCGGCTGTGTTTTCAGCTGCTTGGATTCCACTCTCTGGAATTCCCTCCCTAGATCTTTCTGCCTCCCCACTTCCCTTGCCTCACTAAGACAATTCTTAAAACCCACCTTAATGACTCAGTGCCCATTTTCTTTACATCTCTATGAAACACCTTGGCAAGATTTTCTATGTTAAAGGTGATAGATAAATGCAAGTTGTTATCTGTTTATAAACTTGTGGTGATTACATCACAATTGTTAATCCTTCATTGAGGATGTCATCTTGTATTAACTGTGTGGATTATCTGGCTACCCAGCTCTCTTACCACCCCATCCCAGGGGAAACCCACCCCCCAGAGTAAAACATCACGCTATAGAAATAATGTATGATTGGAGTGATTTCTGGCAGTCATTGCATCTCATGGTTTCAGTAAACTGCTTCAGCTTTGCTTTCATAGTTTATGATGCCATCTCAACAACAACAACAACTTGTATTTATATAGCACCTTTAACGTAGTGAAACATTCCAAGGCGCTTCACAGAAGTATTATGAGACAAAAAATTTGACACCGAGCCACATAAGGAGAAATTAGGGCCGGTGACCAAAAGCTTGGTCAAAGAGGTAGATTTGAAGGAGCGTCTTGAAGGAGGAAAGAAAGGTTTAGGCAGGGAATTCCAGAGCTTAAGGCCTCGGCACCACCACCAATGGTTGAGCGATTATAATCAGGGATGCTCAAGAAGGCAGAATTAGAGGAGTGCAGACATCTCAGGGGTTTGTGGGGCTGGAGGAGAATACAGAGATAGGGAGGGGCGAGGTCATGGAGGGATTTGAAAACTAGGATGAGAATTTTGAAATTGTGGCATTGCTTAACCGGGAACCAATGTAGGTCAGCGAGCACAGGGGTGATGGATGAGCGGGACTTGGTGCGAGTTAGCATATGGGCATCCGAGTTTTGGATCACCTCTAGTTTACGTAGCGTAGAATGTGGGAGGCCAGCCAGGAGTGCGTTGGAATAGTCAAGACTAGAGGTAACAAAGGCATGGCTGAGAGCTTCAGCAGCAAATGAGCTGAGGCAAGGGTGAAGATGGGTGATGTTATAAATAGAGTCGAGAGCAAGATAGTCTGAGGGCTGAATTTCCGCCACCATTCTGTGCCGTTTTTTTGGCCTATGCTGTTTTTTTTAGAGCAGACTAAAATCTGCAAGATTCGCCAAAGTTTCTGCGCCATCCTAAAGTAGGTACGTGCGATTTTTTTAGTTCCCGATTTTTTTACGTCACTGTGGGCGGAACCTGCTGAGGTCGCCATTTCTGACCATTTAAGCGAGTTTGGCCAAGTCTGATTTTTTTCTAAAATGGCGCACTGCACCCTTGTAAAAAACCTTACCTATACTTAAGGAAATCAGCACAGAGAAGACGCCATTGTTTCAGTGGAGTTGAAAACACAGCATGGGGGGCGGGGGGGGACCTTTTGGCCCGGGAAAGAAGCAGGCCGGGCCAGTGCAGGGGTCTTTTGGCCCAGGATAGAAGAGGCTGGCACCGGGGGTGGGGGGGGGGGGGGGGTGCCATCATGGGAGACAAATCAATTTTTAAACATCTTACACCTGCTATGAAAATAGACGTTCTTGGGGAGAGAAAATTCAGCAATGACACTATAGGAAAAATTCAGTATCCTTCGTTACCCTGGCAACCTCAGTTTTTCGGCGCAGACCTTAAGCTCCACCCACAGAGCTTAAGGGCATCTGCGCTGCTCCAAAATGAAAGGTTATGCCGGCGAAACGTGGAACTTTTTTTTGGTGCAGTCGGGCCACTAAAAAATAGGACGTACCTCTACAACTGTGCCAAAAAAGTCCATATGGAATTTTGGGCCCCGAGAGCGGGACAGTTCAGGAGAGTCAAATTAGTTAAATAAAATACAAGACGGTGGACCTGAGCGGAGGCGGAGCAGACCAGCAGAGGAGTGGGATAAAAGAGCGTGGAGAGCAGGAGCGACTCAATAGAGGCAAAAATCTAAAGTTTGACGTTGGCTAATTGGTGAGTAGCCGGCCAGTGTTTTTGTCTTCTAGTTTTAAGTTTATTTCTTTGTCAAATAGTTCATAGCCAAATAAATAGAGGCTTGGCAGGGCAGCTCAGTCCCATGGCGTGCACATCCTGTGCCATATGGGAAGTCCTGGACCCTTCGCGTAGCCTGTATGACCAGATGTGCAGAAAGTGCCAGCAGCTACAGGAACTCGAGCTCCGGGTTTCGGAGCCTCAGTGGCAGCTGGAGTCACCGCAGTGCATCCGCGAGGCTGAGAACTTCGTGGATAACATGTTTATAGAGGTGGCCACCCCGCAGCTTAAGAGTGTGCAGGCAGAGATGAAATGGGTGACCGCCAGATAGAAGAAGAGAACCAGGCTCTCCAACCAATATTCTGTTCTGAATACTGGTGGGGGCGAAGGTTCCTCTGGGGAGTGCAGACAGAATAAGTCCACGGCACCATGGATAACTCAGCTGGACAGGGTTTGGGAGGTGGGGGGGGGGGCGGCGGGGGAGAAAGAACAGTGGAAGGGCAATAGTGGTAGAGGAATCAATAGTTAGGGGAGCAGGCAGGCATTTCTGTGGCCGCAGACGTGACGACAGGATGGTATGTTACTTCCCTGGTGCCAAGGTCAAAGATGTCACTGAACGGCTACAGGGCATTCTGGGAGGAGAGGGTGAACAGCCAGAGGTCGTGGTCCATATCGGTACCAATGACATAGGTAGAAAGAGGGATGAGGTACTGCAGGCAGATTTTAGGGAGCTAGGAGTGAGATTAAAAAGCAGGACCTCTGTTATGTATAAATGCTTGGGGGTCACCAGACACCAGAGGGCGCTGTGGTCAGAGGTCATCTGGCTGTACGCGTGTGGCATGTGTGCTTGGTCACCTGTATATAAGCTGGGTGTCTTTGTCATGCTGGCACTCTTGGGCTGGAATAAAGATGGATCAGGTTGCACCTGAGTGAGTTTACAGTAACCAGACTCTTGAGTCATTACAACCTCAAAGGTAGTAATCTCTGGATTACTCCCGGTGCCACGTGCTCGTGAGTCCAGAAATAGGAGGATAGGACAGATGATTGCGTGGCTGGAGGGATAGGTAAGAGGGAAGGCTTTAGGACCATTTCTGGGGGAGGTGGGACCTGTACAAGCCGGATGGGTTACACCTCTACAGAGCCGGGATGAATATCCTCGCAGGGGGGTTTGCTAATGCTGTTGGGGAGAGTTTAAACTAGCTTGGCAGTGTGGAATTCCTAAAATGCATTCGGATAACTTTTTTTAGCCAGTATGTAGCAAGCCGAACAAGGGCGATGTCATGTATGTAACACCACTGTATTACTGTATACACTCAACCTTGATGCACACCTTGACCACAAGGGGTGAACTTGTGGGAGACACTCCTTACCTGGTCACACAGGTATAAAAAGGGAGGTCCCTCGCAGGGTCATTGTCTTTGGAGTCCTGTAAATAAAGAGAGCAGGTCACAAAGTGACCTTGTCCCCAGAATGTGCCTCGTGTGGTTTCATGCTGTAGAGTAAGGACTTTACAGGTGGGGGCGTTTCAAGGAGTATCATTGGGAGAGTATTTTGTTGCTAGTGATCATAATTCAGTTAGATTTAGGGTTGTAATGGATTGGACAAAGATAGACCACCAGGAATAAAAGTTCTCAATTGGGGAAAAGCCAATTATGCTAAACTGAGAGGTGATCACCACGACCTCAGGCAAGCACCTCCCCCCCCCCCTCCCACAGACAGCTTAAAGGCAGCGGTGAGGGCGGCTAGATACTCCAGGGAGCAGCGCGAGCAGGTTAGTGACTGTGACAAGGTGGAACTGGGTGACTACATTAGATGTCACGGGAAAGCAGGAAAGTGATTGGTTGGTAAGTTCGCTCTCCTTTCTTGCTTAATTAATTAATCAACTATTTACTAAATAGCAGTAGTATGTGTGTTTTACTAAGAGTTAACATTTTGTGGCATTGGTGGGACTAAAAATAAAACTTAATTAATTAGTTAAATACATTAAGATGGCAGGACAGGTGATGTGTCAGTGCTGCAACATGTGGGAGCTGGTGGACCCCATTGAGGACCACGTCTGAGGTAAGTGTCTGCAGCTTGAGAAACTTTGGCTCCGCATTGATGAGCTGGAGTCCGAGCTGCAGACACTGAGACACAGCAGGGAGGGGGAGTGTTACCTGGACACTGTGTTCACACCCCTTAGGTTAACTAACTCAGGTTTGGCTAGCTGTCGAGGACAGGAGGGTGTGACTTTGAGTGAGGAACTTATGGGGATCCAAGGGGTAGTGATGGAGGAGCCTTGGCCCTTGCTCTTGTCCAAGAGGTTGGAAGCTCTTACTCCCTGTGTGGATGAGAGCAGGGACTGCAGGGAGGATGAGCAAACTGACCACAGCACCGTGGTCCGGGAGGCCATTCAAGCGGGGGGAGTAAAAAGAAACATTGTAGTAGTAGTGGACAGCATTATGATGGGGATAGATACAGTTCTCTACAGCCGTGAGCGTGAGTCCCGAAGGCTGTGTTGCCTGCCCGGTGCCAGGGTTAAGGACATCTCCTCAGGGCTGGAGAGGAACTTGGAGTGGGAGGGGGTACATCTAGTTGTCATGCTCCACGTGGGTACCAACGACGTAGGTAAGGCAGACAAGAAGGTTCTACTAAGGGATTATGAGCAGCTAGGGGCCAAATTAAAAAGCAGAACCACAATGTTAATAATCTCTGGATTACTACCCAAGCCACGAGCAAATTTACATAGTAAAATAAGATCAGAAAGCTAAACTTGTGGCTCAAAGACTGGTGTGGGAGAAATGGGTTTTGATTCCTGGGGCACGGGCACCAGTATTGGAGTAAAAGGGAGCTGTTCCGTCGGGATGGACTCCACTTGGAATGTGCTGGGGCTAGGTTCCTGGCGAACCGAATAACTAGGGCTGCAGAGAGAGCTTTAAACTAATTAGTGGGGAGGGGTGGGGGGGAGCAGAAACCTAAAAGCTCAAAGAACAAGGTGAAGGCAATGGAGCAGGGTAGCATTGGGGGAAACGAAAACTAGAGCGTGACAGAATCTATAAACATACGAGTGTATCAGAAACTGGGGTGCATAGCAGGAGAAAATGGTAAGAAAACACATTTAAAAGCTCTTTATCTGAATGCATGTAACATTCGTAACAAATTAGATGAGCTGTCGGCACAAATAGTTACAAATAGGTATGATCTGATAGCCATTACAGAGACGTGGTTGTAAGGTGATCAAGACTGGGAACTAAACATTCAGGGGTATTTGACAATCCGGAAGGACAGACAGAAAGGAAAAGTAGGTGGGTTAATTCTGTTGATAAAGGATGGAATCACTGCAATAGTGAGAAACGATATTGGCTCAAATGAACAGGATGTTGAAACAGTTTGGGTGGAGATAAGGAATAATAAGGGGAAAAAGTCACTGTGGGTGTAGTTTATAGGCCCCCTAACAGTAGCTCTGTTGATCAGAGTATAAACCAAGAAATAATGGGGGCTTATAAAAAGGGAACAGCAATAATCATGGTGATTTTAACCTCCATATTGATTGGACAAATCAAATTGGTCAGGGTAGCCTTGAGCAAGAGTTCATAGAGTGCATAAGGGACGGGTTCCTTGAGCAGTATGTAATGGAACCAACCAGGGGATAGGCTATCTTGGATCTGGTCCTGTGTAATGAGACAGGATTAATAAACAATCTCCTAGTAAAGGATCCCCTTGGAATGAGTGACCATAGCATGGTTGAATTTCAAATTCAGATGGAGGGTGAGAAAGTTGGATCTCAAACCAGCGTACTAAGTTTAAGGGCTAGACTTTCCATTATTGTGCAGATCGCCCAAAAATGAGCGTTATTTCCAGTGTTATTATGGGTTTTGAGATCACCGGATTATCGCCCATGTTCAAAACCCCTTCTTTCCACTTTATAAAATGGGCATTAGCAGGAGCAGTGTGAAATGGGTGTTAGCGGTAATTTTTTTTTTCTTCTGCCATAAAAGGTCGGCGTCCATAGCAACGCCATAGAAACTTTTTTTCCCTGCGTTTCAGGAGATCAGGAGTCATCAATACATGCACGGAAGAGGAGAGAGAGAGAGAGAGAGAGAGAGCAAAGAGGAAATAGAAAGTTAAAGCATGTATGGGTGTGCTGTCTGGTTCTTTGTGGTTTGTTTGGCTGTTGTGGAAAGTAGTAAAGATTTTTGGGAGGAATAAGAAGAATTTAGAGCACTATTTAGTTTGTTGACACCGAAATTTTGGCAAAAAACAACATTAATTACACGGAAGGCATGGAGGAGGCGAGACAGCACGATGTGGAGGGGAGGAGGCTGGTGAGAGCAGTGAAGTTGGAGAGGAAGTCGAATTGGGAGGACGAAAATGAGCTCGGAGATTCTCCGACGACGCAATGCTGTCCTCTTGGGCGTGGGAATCCCACCCCGAAGGTTTACCAGAAAATTTGGGCCGGGATAGCTGAGGTGGTCTCGTCGGTGACGTACGAGTTGCGTGAGGGCAACCAGTGCTGCAAGCGCTGGAATGACCGCAGAGTATTACATTTATTTACAATTACTTATATATTTATATAATTGGAATTGTAAGTGTAATGAATAAATTCAGATCTGATGTATTATAGTTAGATCAGGAATGTTTAACTCAAAGCCTATGTTTATGGTGTACGTCTTTAGGTTAATAATGATGATAATAATAATTATAAAATCTGTTGGTTATGTGTTGTCATTGTCTCAATACCTGTGACAGTACCTAGCGATGATCTTACACAATGATCTTATGCCATGTCATGCTGTTGTTACCTTTTGCAGAAGAAGCTTTCGAAGAATAGGGCCGAGCAGTGGCGCATGGGTGGCGGCCCACCAATCATCAGTGACCTCACCGACCTTGAGGAGCGGGTGCTGCCACTAGTGGGGAGCCACCCCCGGTCGGCCATGCATGCAGCAGCAGAACCTGATGTGATGCCACGTGAGTAAAGTATACACCATTGCATGATGTAAAGTCAATAGATGCCATACCCACTCATATCTGAACAATATATGATAGATGATTGATGAAAGTATTATCTAATTAATGATGGGCTCATGAAAATCATTGTAATGCAGAATTTGGTTATGTTCATTAAATGTGATGTCTGTGATTATTTTGATAGCGGTAGTGCTGTACTCGTGCATATGCTGTGTGTAGGGTTTGAATCACTCTGTGACCCTAGTACCTCCTTCTCCTCTAATAACATCATTTATGTTTTGCAGCTCAGCCAACAGCGAGGCAAGGTGCGGATCCAGTGTCGGCATGGAGGGGGCTCGTCATTCCGGTGGTGAGGAGCCCTGAATCTCGCCCGTGGAGCTGCAGGGTCCCTTCTCCACTGACGACAGTGCGGAGTTTAAGGAGCCTGCAGCAACAAGCTCCATCATGTCAACAACACCGATGATATTTAGTGCTACTGCGGCCATGTCCTCCTCCATGGTAGCAGGCCCAAGCACTTTGCCGCAGGGCACCCCAAGCGTCTTCATGCCGGTGCTGACCCCGCGGAGGTTGGTTCAACGCAACAGGACTGCTCCGTGAGCAGCAGATTGAAGTGGGGACATGGTTAATTTTCCCAGGAGGAGTGTTGACATAGGTCAGCAGATCCTCCAGACAATGGGGGACATATCCCAACAGCTGGCCACCATATCCGCAACCATGACAGAGTAAGAGCCGCGGATAGAGGTGGCCCTGGAGATGATAGCCAGGAACACTGGTGACACAGGGCTACCAGTGTTCCCGGAATGCGGCATTGAACCCCAAGGTGCCGCACCCCCATTGCCAACAACACATGCAAGCCAGGAGGAAGCTCTTGATTCTGGCTTGGAGGATATTCCCTCCTCGGGACTGTCCTCTCCAGCATCCGGCCAACCAGCGGATCTGCCGTCATTCCCCCCAGTGAAGCAGCATTTGAGGAGCATTTCGGCAAGGCGGCTTGGAGTCGGGAGGAGAAGGGGAAAGGGTAGAGGTGGGGAAAAGAAGCGGGGGGGAAAAGGAAAGTGATGTGCATGGCTGCAGGAGTTGTATGTGTGAGAGTATTTTGTTGTTGTTGTTGTTGTTGCTATTGAATAAATGTTGGGAGGTTTGGGGGAAGGGGGGAGGTGGGTACCTTGTTTTTCTGCATTTGTGTTCTCTGTGTTTGAAGTCTTGTTGGAAGTGTTAAAAATGTAATAGATTATATAAATGTTTTAATTTTGTTGTGGGGTGGGGTGGGGGTTGGGTGGTTTGTACAGTTCTCAGTATGAATAAACACACATTAAATGTCTTTTATTTAACATAATATTGTTGCGCATTTTCTCAGACCGCTTCCCGGTAAGTGCGTCGGGTGTAAGTTCTCGTCCTCCTCAGTCTGCCACCTCTTTGATTGGGCACATAATGCTCTTCAATATACCTTCTGCCATCTCTAGTATGCAGCATTGTATAGTCATCAAGACAGGCTGAGAAATTACAGGCCCCATTACAATAACTATCAGTATTATACCTATCGTACACAAACAATAAATTTACTTACTAAAACAAATAAAATAAAATCAATTTGTCCACAGTATGATAAGATGTTTGTTCAGATGTTCAAATCACCTTAAAATAACTCCAGATTACATCAAAACTCCCCAGAAGTTGAAGAAGCCTTTTTTATTAAAACTCCTCCAATTTACAACATGGCGTCCATACCGCTGGCAAAAGTTTGGGTGAGAGCAACTTTTTCTCGGCGAGCGATATTTTCAGCAATATGTGGGCAAGATGCCAAAAGTAACACTCGGCAGTATTATGGGTGTTAGTTTCCATTTTTCTGACGTTTGCAGCAGGAAAAAATGGGCAGGCGATATTATTAATTCTCACCGTTAACTAAATGCCGAAAGTAACGCTGGGCGATATCTGGGTGGTATACCTCATCTCAGTGTTAAAATGGACGTTAAGTGGGCGATAGCGATGCAAAACTAATGGAAAGTCTAGCCCCATATAAAGGAGACTACAAAGGTATGAGGGCAGAGTTGGCTAAAGTGGACGGACAGTGGCGTACATTTAAGGAGATATTTCATAACACTCAAGAAAAATATAGTCCAGTGAGGGGGAAAGGGTGTAAAAGAAAAGAGAGTCATCCGTGGCTAACTAAAGAAATAAAGATGGTATCCAATTAAAAACAAGGGCATACAAAGTGGCCAAAACTAGTGGGAGGACAGAAGATTGGGAAGCTTTTAAAAACCAGCAAAGAATGACTAAAAAAATGATTAAGAAAGGGAAGATAGACTATGAAAGTAAACTAGCACGAAATCTAAAAACAGATAGCAAGAGTTTCTACAGGTATATAAAAAGGAAAAGAGTGACTAAATAAATGTTGGTCCTTTAGAGGACGAAACCAGGGAATTAGTGATGGGGAACATGGTGATGGCAGAAACTCTGAACAAATATTTTGTATCAGTCCTTACGGTAGAAGACACTAAAAATATCACAATCACAATCACTACAGAGCTGATACTCAGTAAGATAATGAGACTAAAGGCGGATAAATCCCCTGGACCTGATGGCTTGCATACTTGGGTCTTAAGGGAAGAAGCGGCAGGGATAGTGGATGCATTGGTTGTAATTTACCAACATTCCCTGGATTCTGGGGAGGTCCCAACAGATTGGAAAACTGCAAATGTAATACCCCTATTTAAAAAAGGAGGCAAACGAAAAGCAGGATACTATAGACCAGTTAGTCTAACATCTGTGGTTAGGAAAATATTGGTGTTATGTATTGAATAAAGAGTCTGACCAGATACTGTGAGCTCAAAGTAAAGTGTGACTGTAGTCCTTTATTACAGGTCTCCAGAGTGCCTCTCCAGTGTGTGAGGCCTCCTTATGTACAGATGCTCTCAAGGATTGTGGGATCCCTTGGGACTCCAGGGGATGAGCCCTCTGGTGGTTAAACAAGGTATTTACTGGTTTACATATATAACAACACTCCCCGCGCGCCCCCCTCCCCGCCCAAAGTCAATAATGTAACTATTTACAATGTGAGTCGATGTGGGGCCTTTCTTTCCCTGGTTGATCGTCTCGGTGCAAATGCTGCTTTTGGTGAGTCGTTTGTTGGGCCCTCGCTGGGCTGCTGTGCAGTCGGCCTTGCTGGGCTGCCTGGCTTGATGAGTCCTGCTGGGTTGCTGCAGGTGATGGGTTCAGCTTCGTGGTCAACCGCTGGGTCGGTTGCCACTGGTGTGCGCTCAAAAAAGATAGTGTATTGTGGGTTGCTCTGGATAGTCCGTGAATCTGAGTTTGGTTTGGTCCAAGTGTTTCCTGTAGGTGAGTCCATTTGAAAGTTTGACCAGAAACACCCTACTCCCCTCTTTGGCCACGACAGTGCCGTGAAGCCACTTGGAACCTTGTCCATAGTTCAACACAAATATAGGATCATTAATCTCAATTTCGTGTCACACATTTGCGCGATCATGATATGTACTTTGTTGAAGCCGCCTACTCTCTACCTGTTCGTGTAGATCAGGGTGGACTAACGAGAGCCTTGTCTTAAATGCCCTTTTCATGAGCAGTTCAGTGAGGGGAACCCCAGTGAGTGAATGGGGTCTTGTGCGGTAGCTAAGCGGGACTCTGCATAGGCGAGTCTGCAGTGAGCCTTCAGTTACCCTCTTCAAGCTCTGCTTGATTGTTTGCACTGCTCTCTCTACCTGATCATTGGATGCTGGTTTAAACGGGGCAGATGTGACATGTTTGATCCCGTTACGGGTCATGAACACTTTGAACTCGGCACTGGTGAAGCACGGCCCATTGTCACTTACAAGGACATCAGGCAGGCCGTGCGTGGCAAACATGGCTCGCATGCTTTCAGTGGTGGCAGCGGACGTGTTTGCTGACATTATCTCACATTCAATCTATTTGGAGTATGCATCTACTAGGAACATTTTTCCCAAGAACGGGCCTGCATAGTTGACATGGACCCTAGACCATGGTTTGGAGGGCCAAGACCATAAACTTAGTGGCGCCTTCCTGGGTGCATTGCTTAAATGTGAACATGTATTACATTTGTGCACGCAGGACTCTAAGTCTGCATCGATACCGGGCTACCACACGTGGGATCTGGCTATCGCTTTCATCATTACAATGCCTGGGTGGGTACTGTGGAGATCACTAATGAAAGTGCTCCTGCCCTTTTTTGGTACCACTACCCGATTACCCCACAGAAGGCAGTCTGCCTGTATAGACATTTCATCTTTGCACCGCTGGTACAGCTTTATTTCTTCCTGCGTTTCTAACGGGACACTGGACCAACTCCCGTGAAGCACACAGTTTTTTTACTAAGGACAGTAAGGGGTCCTGGCTCGTCCAGGTTCTAATCTGTCTGGCGGTAACAGGTGATTGCTCACTCTCGAATGCTCCCATTACCATGACTAAATCTGCGGGCTGTGACATCTCCACCGCCGTGGTGGGCAATGGCAGCCTACTGAGAGCATCGGCACAGTTTTCTGTGTCTGGCCTGTGGCGGATGGCGTAGTTGTATGTGTATAACGTGAGCGCCCATCTCTGGATGCAGTCCAATGCATTCATATTTATCCCTTTGCTTTCAGAAAAGAGGGATATCAGTGGCTTATGGTCAGTTTCCAATTCAAATTTGAGCCCAAACAGATATTGATGCATTTTCTTTACCCCATAAACACACGCTAACGCTTCTTTTTCGATCATGCTGTCGGCCCTCTCAGCCTTAGACAGACTTCTGGATGCATAAGCAACCGGTTGCAATTTTCCCGATTCATTAGCTTGTTGCAATAGACCCCAACACCGTATGACGACGCATCACATGCTAGTATCAAACGCTTACATGGATCATACAACACAAGCAATTTGTTTGAGCATAACAGTTTTCTAGCTTTTACAAAGGCATTTTCTTGGCTTTTACCCTATACCCATTCGTCTCCCTTATGCAGTAAAGCATGTAGTGGTTCTAACAGTGTGCTAAGACTCGGTAAGAAGTTAGAAAAGTAGTTCAGGAGTCCCAGAAACGACCACAGCTCCATCAGGTTCTGTGGTCTCGGTACGTTCTCGATTGCCTCCATCTTTGAATCGGTGGGCCTAATGCCGTCCGCCACGATTCATCTCCCCAGGAACTCCACTTCAGGCGCCAGGAAAACGCACTTTGAGCAGTGCCTCGACCTGAACTAAGAAGTCGTCCTGGAAGACCATGGTGCTCAGGACCGACTTCAGTAAGCTTTCCATGTTTCTCTGGAATATCGCCGCAGCTGATCAAATCCCAAACGGGCATCTGTTGTAAATGAAGAGACCTTTGTGCGTGTTTATGCAGGTGAGGCCCTTCGATGATTCCTGCAGCTCCCGCGTCATGTAGGCCGCGGTCAAATCCAGCTTCGTGAACATTTTTCCTCCCGCCAGCGTCGCAAATAGGTCGTCTGCCTTTGGTAGTGGGTATTGATCCTGCAGGGAGAAACGATTGATAGTTGCTTTGTAATCACCACAGATTCTGACGGTGCCGTCTCCTTTGAGGACTGGAACAATCGGACTGGCCCACTCATTGAATTCGATCGGTGAAATAACGCCCTTTCATTGCAGCCGGTCCAGCTCGATCTCCACCCTCTCTCTCATCATGTATGGTACCGCTCTCGCCTTGTGATGGATGGGTCGCGCCCCCGGAATTAGGTGGATCTGCACTTTTGCTCCTTGGAACTTCCCGATGCCTGGTTCGAACAGCGAGGGGAACTTGTTTAGGACCTGGGCACATGAAGTATCGTCGACGGACGAGAGCGCTCGGACATCGCCCCAGTTCCAGCGTATCTTCCCCAGCCAGCTCCTGCTGAGCAACTTGGGACCATCGCCCGGTACCACCCAGAGTGGTAACTTGTGCACCGCTCCATCTCAGGAGACCTTTATGGTAGCATTGCCGATTACGGGAATCAGTTCCTTTGTGTATGTTCTCAGTTTAGTGCGAATGGGAGTCAGGATTGGCCTTGAGGCCTTGCTGCACCACAATTTGTCGAAAGTCTTTTTGCTCATAATGGACTAGCTCGCGCCCGTGTCCAGCTCCATTGACACCGGGAGTCCATTTAATTCAACCTTCAGCATTATCGGGGGACACTTTGTAGTAAATATGTGCACCCCATATACTTCTGCCTCCTCGGTCTGAGGCTTTGGTTCATCATGAACCATCGTGGATCTGTCCTCCTCTGCAACATGGTGGTTTGCAGGATTAGCATGGTTTGCAGCTCGCCTGCACATACGTTGGAGATGTCCCATTGCCCTTGCAAACATATCCTTTGAAACGGCATGAATGGAAATGATGATCACCTCCGCAGCGCCAACAAGGTGTTAATGGCCTTGCATTCACCACACTTGATGGTGGACTCTGAGAAAACTGCGGATGTGCAGCTGCAGGCATGTGAGGCCTGCCCTGTACGTTACGATTCGAAAACAACGTTACTTTGTTCACAGTACTTATAGCAGCACTCGTGTGCTGAGGGATTTGTTTGGTATTGTCACGGTGGTGATGAACGCCTGGGCTATCGCTATGGCTTTACTGCGTTTGGGGTCTCGACAGTCAATAGTTTGCGAAGTATTACTTCATGGCCAATGTCAAGTGCAAAGAAGTCCCTGAGCATGTGCTCCAAGTGTCCTTCAAATTCGCAAGGCGTCTTAGCTCGGCGACGTAGCTCGCCACTTCCTGGCCTTCAGACCTCTCATACGTGTAGAACCGGTACCTCGCCATCAGAACGCTTTCCTTGGGGTTTAGATGCTCCCGGACCAGTATGCACAAATCATCGTATGACTTCTCTGTGGGTTTTGCTGGAGCAAGCAGATTTTTTATGAGGCCATATGTTGGTGCCCCACAGACGGTGAGGAGGATCGCCCTTCATTTGGCATGACAGTATTAAATGGCGGAGCAGGCCTGAGGGGGCTGTATGGACTACTCCTGCTCCTATTTCTTATGTTCTTATTTAGCCATAGTGGACTGGAAACAATTACTTGTAGGTAAATCAGTGTCAGAGCAGTCAAGGAGGAGATCCAGAGGGTTCAGAGCAAGTATGTTCCCTTAAAGAAAAAGTGTGGGACTAACAAATCTAGAGCCCCCTGGATGTCAACAGACATACAGGGTAGGATAAAGAAAAAAAGGAAGGCTTATGGCAGATACCGCGGGCGAAATACTGCAGAAACTCTAGAGGAGTATAGAAAGTGCAGGGGTGCAATTAAAAAGGAAATTAGGAAAGCAAAAAGGATGAAAAAATTGTGACAACTAAAATCAAGGAAAAGCCAAAGATGTTTTATAAATACATTAAGAGCAAGAGGGTAACTAAAGAAAGAGTAGGGCCTATTAGAGACCATAAATGTAATCTGGGTGTGGAGGAGGAAGAGGTGGGTATGGTTCCTAATGAATGCTTTGCGTCTGTTTTTACAAAAGAGAGGGGTGATGCAGACATTGCTATCAAGGAGAAGGAGTGGGAAATATTAGATGAAATAAACATAGTGAGAGAGGAAGTATTAAGAGGCTTAGCAGCTTTCAAAGTGGATAAATCCCC
The DNA here is from genome assembly GCF_044704955.1 of Pristiophorus japonicus. Taxonomy (NCBI): domain Eukaryota; kingdom Metazoa; phylum Chordata; class Chondrichthyes; family Pristiophoridae; genus Pristiophorus; species Pristiophorus japonicus. Next base: position 49,786,120 of record NC_091988.1, read on the forward strand.
AGGCCCAGATGAAATGTATCCCGGGCTGTTAAGAGAAGCAAAATCAGAAAAAGCAGAGCCTCTGACGATCATTTTCCAATCCTTTCTGGCTACAGGTGCAGTGCCAGAGGACTGGAGGACTGCAAATGTTGTACCTTTGTTTAAAAAGGGAGAAAGGGATAGACCAAGTAATTACAGGCCAGTCAACCTAACCTCGTTGGTGGGAAAAGTATTGGAAACATTTCTGAGGGACAGGATAAATTTTCATATAGAAAGACACGGATTAATTAATCAAGGACAGTCAGCATGTAGAAACATAGAAACATAAAAAATAGGTGCAGGAGTAGGCCATTCGGCCCTTTGAGCCTGCCCCACCATTCAATATGATCATGGCTGATTATGCAACTTCAGTACCCCAATCCTGCTTTCTCTCCATACCTCTTGATCCCTTTAGCCGTAAGGGCCACATCTAACTCACTTTTGAATATATCTAACGAACTGGCCTCAACAACTTTCTGTGGTCGTGAATTCCACAGGTTCACAATTCTCTGAGTGAAGAAGTTTCTCCTCATCTCGGTCCTAAATGGCTTACCCCTTATCGTTAGACTGTGACCCCTGGTTCTGGACTTCCCCAACATCGGGAATTTTCTTCCTGCATCTAACCTGTCCAATCCCGTCAATTTTATATGCTTCTATGAGATCCCCTCTCATTCTTCTAAATTCCAGTGAATATAAGCCTAGTCGATCCAGTCTTTCTTCATATGTCAGTCCTGCCATCCCGGGAATCAGTCTGGTGAACCTTCGCTGCACTCCCTCAATAGCAAGAATGTCCTTCATCAGATTAGGAGACCAAAACTGTACACAATATTCAAGGTGTGGCCTCACCAAGGCCCTGTACAACTGCAGTAAGACCTCCCTGCTCCTATACTCAAATCCTCTGGCATGTTTACCTGCATCACCGAATGTTCTCCATTGAGGATGGAAGTCGAGATAAATGGCGTTCCAGTCTTCATGGAAGTGCACACAGGGGCGAGCCAGTCAGTAATGAACAAAATGTTGAATCATTGTGGGTGGAGATTAGAGATAGTAAGGAGAAAAAGTCACTGGTGGGCGTAGTGTATAGGCCCTCAAATAATAATTTCACGGTGGGGCGGACAATAATCAAGGGAGTAATGGAGGCATGTGAAAAAGGAACAGCAGTAATCATGGGGGATTTTAACCTACATATCGATTGGTCAAATCAAATCGCACGGGGTAGCCTTGAGGAGGAATTCATAGCATGCATACGGGATTGTTTCTTAGAACAGTATGTTGCAGAATCTACAAGGGAGCAAGCTATCTTAGATCTGGTCCTGTGTAATGAGACAGGAATAATAAACGATCTCCTTGTAAAAGATCCTCTCGGAATGAGTGATCACAGTATGGTTGAATTTGTAATACAGATTGAGGGTGAGGAAGTAGTGTCTCAAACGAGCGTACTATGCTTAAACAAAGGGGACTACAGTGGGATGAGGGCAGAGTTGCTAAAGTAGACTGGGAACACAGACTAAACGATGGCACAATTGAGGAACAGTGGAGGACTTTTAAGGAGCTCTTTCATAGTGCTCAACAAAAATATATTCCAGTGAAAAAGAAGGACGGTAAGAGAAGGAATAACCAGCCGTGGATAACCAAGGAAATAAAGGAGAGGATCAAATTAAAAACCAATGCGTATAAGGTGGCCAAGGTTAGTGGAAAACTAGAAGATTGGGAAAATTTTAAACGACAGCAAAGAATGACTAAGAAAGCAATAAAGAAAGGAAAGATAGATTACGAAAGTAAACTTGCACAAAACATAAAAACAGATAGTAAAAGCTTTTACTGATATATAAAACGGAAAAGAGTGACTAAAGTAAATGTTGGTCCCTTAGAAGATGAGAAGGGGGATTTAATAATGGGAAATGTGGAAATGGCTGAGACCTTAAACAATTATTTTGCTTCGGTCTTCACAGTGGAAGACACAAAAACCATGCCAAAAATTATTGGTCATGGGAATATGGAAAGGGAGGATCTTGAGACAATCACTATCACTAGGGGGGTAGTGCTGGACAGGCTAATGGATCTCAAGGTAGACAAGTCCCCTGGTCCTGATGAAATGCATCCCAGGGTATTAAAAGAGATGGCGGAAGTTATAGCAGATGCATTCGTTATAATCTACCAAAATTCTCTGGACCCTGGGGAGGTACCATCGGATTGGAAAGCAGCTAATGTAACGCCTCTGTTTAAAAAAGGGGACAGACAAAAGGCAGGTAACTATAAGCCGGTTAGTTTAACATCTGTAGTAGGGAAAATGCTTGAAGCTATCATTAAGGAAGAAATAGCGGGACATCTAGATAGGAATAGTGCAATCAAGCAGACGCAACATGGATTCATGAAGGGGAAATCATGTTTAACTAATTTACTGGAATTCTTTGAGGATATAACGAGCATGGTGGATAGAGGTGTACCGATGGATGTGGTGTATTTAGATTTCCAAAAGGCATTCGATAAGGTGCCACACAAAAGGTTACTGCAGAAGATAAAGGTATGCGGAGTCAGAGGAAATGTATTAGCATGGATAGAGAATTGGCTGGCTAACAGAAAGCAGAGAGTCGGGATAAATAGATCCTTTTCGGGTTGAAAATCGGTGGTTAGTGGTGTGCCACAGGGATTGGTGCTGGGACCACAATTGTTTACAATATACATAGATGACCTGGAAGAGGGGACAGAGTGTAGTGTAACAAAATTTGCAGATGACACAAAGATTAGTGGGAAAGCGGGTTGTGTAGAGGACACAGAGAGGCTGCAAAGAGATTTAGATAGGTTAAGCGAATGGGCTAAGGTATGGCAGATGGAATACAATGTCGGAAAATGTGAGGTCATCCACCTTGGAAAAAAAAACAGTAAAAGGGAATATTATTTGAATGGGGAAAAATTAAAACATGCTGCGGTGCAGAGGGACCTGGGGGTCCTTGTGCATGAATCCCAAAAAGTTAGTTTGCAGGTGCAGCAGGTAATCAGGAAGGCGAATGGAATGTTGGCCTTCATTGCGAGAGGGATGGAGTACAAAAGCAGGGAGGTCCTGCTGCAACTGTACAGGGTATTGGTGAGGCCGCACCTGGAGTACTGCGTGCAGTTTTGGTCACCTTACTTAAGGAAGGATATACTAGCTTTGGAGGGGGTACAGAGATGATTCACTCGGCTGATTCCGGAGATAATGGGGTTACCTTATGATGATAGATTGAGTAGACTGGGTCTTTACTCGTTGAAGTTCAGAAGGATGAGGGGTGATCTTATAGAAACATTTAAAATAATGAAAGGGATAGACAAGATAGAGGCAGAGAGGTTGTTTCCACTGGTCGGGGAGACTAGAACTAGGGGGCACAGCCTCAAAATACGGGGGAGCCAATTTAAAACTGAGTTGAGAAGGACTTTCTTCTCCCAGAGGGTTGTGAATCTGTGGAATTCTCTGCCCAGGGAAGCAGTTGAGGCTAGCTCATTGAATGTATTCAAATCACAGATAGATAGATTTTTAACCAACAAGGGAATTAAGGGTTAAGGGGAACGGGCGTGTAAGTGGAGCTGAGTTCACGGCCAGATCAGCCATGATCTTGTTGAGTGGCGGAGCAGGCTCGAGGGGCTAAATGGCCTACTCCTGTTCCTAATTCTTATGTTCTTATGTTTGTATGTAAGCCTTTGAGAGGCTATGGGACAATCAAGCTGGTCCCGGTTCAGGCAAAGTTGCGCACCCACACCAATGAACTTATCCCAGTCGTTGGTAGTGCGGATGTAAAGGTACTCCATGACGGCGCGGTGCACAAGTTACCCCTGTGGATTGTTGCAGGTGACGGACCAACGCTACTCGGAAGAAGGTGGATGAAGAAGATCCATTGGAGCTGGGAAGTTTTCATCCCTCCAGCGATCGACGTCCCCCGCGCTCAGAGACAAAGCAAGCCCTCACTTGAGGTTGGATCCGGCACCAGAGAGCAGACCAGCACAGCACCCGTGGTACACCGCTCAGCACAACTGTGTGAGATGATCCAGCTGAGATGATTCGAACGCACCTTCCGGGCTCCAGTGACAGGACTCCGGAGGAAGAAAATCGGATCCAGAGGCGACTTCCCAGCCTCGGTGGCAGAACCCAGGGAGAAGAGGATCACAGCAGTCGCTATCATGGATGGAAGAAAGATGGTGCCCAAACCACGAGGTGAGACGCTGAAGAAAAAGATGGCGGCAGCCAGACCACGAGGTGCAGCGCTGATGGAGCAACACGTGGCACCAAGTGAAGAAGAGGATTGGGGTAAAGATAGCAAGGCTCTCTTAAAGGAGGCCTGCAACTCAGAACACTTAAAGGGACAGTTCCACATGCTCAATCAATGTAATAGCAACTGTGAGTTAGACGTAAAATGTGTAATTGATGATCAAAGTTGTTCACATGCAATAAGCAAAGAAAAGTCACGCAAGTGCGATCGGAGCTACAGGTTATTTACAATGAGTAATGAAATGTTGTGCGATGTAGGATTTCAACTGCATACAGTCAATGCAGCGGGAACACACACGTCCAGTGAGCTACCTAATGCTGTAGCCTGCGTTCCTGGGACCAGAGTGATGCACCATGGAGTGTGGCCACAAGCAGCTAATATACACAAGCCGCAGAGCAAGCGATCTCAGGAGGGCAACGGCACCGGTATCGATACCCTGCCCCCGATCGGCTCCACCTCTCAGGCACCCGATGGCACCAACCGCCACAAGCCTGAAAGAGCAAACCACACTAAGACGTAGTCCCCAGACCCTATCGCCACCAAGGCCATACCTGGAAACGAAGGGTCACCCGCAACAGTTCTCCCAAATGGGACTGGGACCAGCCAGGATCCCAAACCAAATAACGCCCAGGCAAGCGAGTTAGCAGGTCCCTGTGCCCTGCTAGACGACTGCTCCTCAGGGAGCAGCAGCGACCCGGGACACAAGGAGAGGACAGGGAGGTCACAGGCATCTGTGAACCTGCCCGATGCTAGGAGCAACAGCAAAAGCCCCGAGAGCAGGTAACCGGGTTCCCAATGCCAGCACTGGGCACCATGCCGCCACCAGACTATCTGGACACCATCCAACAGTTCTGGCACTAGTTTGTCCTCATGCACCGGTGCTGACCCCAGCACTGACTCCAAGTATACTTCAAGTATGTACCTCACCATTCAATGTACTTGCCTCACTACGATACCACGAATGTAATACTGTAAATGCAAATTTTCTTTTGGACTTGAACGTATATGAATGTAATGAGCCAACAGCACAATCTGTATGTGGGGGTGGGGAGAGAATGGAGTGGTCATGGATGCACAAACAGAAACCACCAGCACCTCTACTGCCAACGAAACACCACCTACTCACCCAAGATGAAAACGACCCTCCAAGGGTCAACCAGATAGAGCTAAGCCCAGAGCACAGTTCATGCAAAGGCGATTTGCATTAAGGACTTGGGGGAGAGTGATGTCATGCATCCTACATGGTTACTGCTTGTACTATTACAAGGTGTGCCACCAGAGGGCACTGCAGTGGGAGACTTGTAAGTTATCTGTACAAGTGTGCCAGGCCTCGTATAAAAGGCAGGCCACCATGTGTAATCCTCACTCTGGAGTTACATTAAATGGACTAAGGTCACTACAGTTAAAGAACAACACATTGTCTCGTAGAGTCATTATCAGAGCATCTGAAGACATAACATGTTCTTATGTGGAAACTGACGCTGTGTTTTCAGATGATGTCGCCAAGGGGCAACATGTAGCTGAGAAATAGGAGGGGGCCAAGGATAGTTCCTTGGGGGACACCCTCTATAATTTTTCATTTCACCATCGCTTCCACTGAAATTTGATTGATATTATTGCAGATGAGGACGGTGGCTCAGCAGGCTTGCTTCCAACATGTTATGCTATAATCTGGAAGTATGCAAGTTTGCTCTCGTGCTTGCTCAGAGAATCCAATCTTGCCTGTGCAATCGAAGAGGTGTCAAGTGGAGTGCATGTGCTTTCACAAGATGAGGACAAACTGGACAGCACTCCAGGCTGCTCCTGCATATCTCTGATTGGCCAGTTTAAGAGCAATATTAATGACGTCTCAGAAGCAGGCTTCTCTTTCAATTGGGAAATAAAGGGGAAAAATGGGGAAACTAATATTACATTATTGGTGAAATTATCCCTTCTCTTCTTGCAGACTTTAGGCTCCACTCCTACCTTACAATGACCATGTGCACAAAGCTCAATAATATCTCCCCAAAAATACACGAAACCTTCTAGCAATGACTAAAAAGAACCAAAAAAAAACAGCGAAAACTTATGAGAAAATTACCCGAATCCAAAACTCAGAAACAGTTCACAAAATGAGCATGTTCCCAACACAAAATTAACTGATTTTCTTCATAATTTGTGAACAAAACAAATTATCTTGGTACACTTATAAAAAAAATAAACTGTAAAGGGCATACAATAAAATAAATATTGGATTGGTTGCAAAGCATTGTAGGGTTCATGAAATTTTTCAGAAAGACTTCCTTCATGCAGTTCTCATAAGGCACACGTCTTTCACATTTGTGAAATAATGCAGGAATGTAAGATCCTGTACTTTGTGGAACTCTTCATTTCTCTGGCAAACATTTAAAGAAATAATTCATAATTTGCAACGAATATACATTCCATTAAGGAATAATAACACCATGGAAAAAATGGTTCACTCGTGGCTAACAAGAGAAAGTAAAGATATTATTAGATTAAGGGAAGAAGCCTCTAATGTTGCCAAAAAGAGTAGTAAGCCTGAGGATTGGGAAGATTTTAGAATTCAACAAACGAGGACCAAGAAATTGCTTTTAAAAAACAGAACATAGATTGAGAGTTAACTAGCGAGTGACATAAAACAGACTGTAAAAGCTTCTATAGGTATGTAAAAAGGAAATGATTAGCAAAAGTAAATGTGGATCCCTTATAGGCTAAGACAGGAGAAATGATAATAGGGAATAAGGAAATGGCAGGGAAATTAAAAAAATATTTTCTGTCTGTCTTCATGGAAGAAGACGCAAAAAACGTTCCAGAAATAGTGGAGAACCAAAGATCTAGTGAGAATGAGGAACTGAATGAAATTAGTATTAGTAAGGAAATAGTACTGGAGAAATTAATGGGACTAAAAGCCAATACATCCCCTGGACCTGATGGTCTACATGCTAAGGTTTTAAAAGAGGTGGCTCATCATCATCATAAGCAGTCCCTCAGAATCGAGGAAGACTTGCTTCCACTCATAAAAAATTAGTCCTTAGGTGGCTGAACAGTTCAATACGAGAAGTCCCTGTCACAGGTGGGACAGATAGTCGTTGAGGAAAAGGGTGGGTGGGACAGGTTTGCTGTACACTCTTTCCGCTGTCTGTGCTTGATTTCTGCATGCATTCGGCGATGAGACTCAAGGTGCTCAGCGCCCTCCCGGATGCACTTCCTCCACTTAGGGCAGTCTTTGGCCAGGGACTCCCAGGTGTCAGTGGGGATGTTGCACTTTATCAGGGAGGCTTTCAGGGTGTCCCTGTAACGTTTCCTCTGCCTTCCTTTGGCTTGTTTGCCGTGAAGGAATTCTGAGTAGAGTGCTTGCTTTGGGAGTCTCGTGTCTGGCATGCAAACTATGTGGCCTGCCCAGCGGAGCTGATCAATTATGGTCCGTGCTTCAATGCTGGGGATGTTGGCCTGGTCGAGGACACTAATGTTGGTGCATCTGTCCTCCCAGGGGATTTGTAGGATCTTGCGGAGGCATCGTTGGTGGTATTTCTCCAGCGACTTGAGGTATCTACTTTACATGGTCCATGTCTCTGAGCCATACAGGAGGGCGAATATTATTACAGCCCTCAAGATCATGAGTTTGGTGGCAGTTTTGAGGGCCTGGTCTTCACTCTTTTCCTCAGGCGGCCGAAGGCTGCACTGGCGCACTGGAGGCAGTGTTGAATCTCGTTGTCAATGTCTGCTCTTGTTGATAAGAGATTCCCGAGATATGGGAAATGGTCCACGTTGTCCAAGGCTGCGCCATGGATCTTGATGCGGGGTAGTGCTGTGTGGCGAGGACAGACTGGTGGAGGACCTTTGTCTTTCGCATGTTTAGCGTAAGGCCCATGCTTTCGTATGCCTCAATAAATATGTCGACTATGTCCTGGAGTGACTATAGAGATAATGGATGCATTGATTGTCATCTTCTAATATTCCATAGATTATGGAATGGTTCCCCCTGATTAGAAGGTAGCAAATGTAACCCCACTATTTAAGAAAGGAGGGAGAGAGAAAATGGGGAACTACAGACCAGTGAGCCCGACATCAGTAGTACAGAAAATGCTGGAATCTATTATTAAGGACGTGGTCACAGGGCACATAGAAAGTAATAATAGGATTGGGCAGAGTTAACATGGATTTATGAAAGGGAAATCATGTTTGACAAATCTGGTAGAGTTTTTTGAGGTTGTAACTAGCTGAATAGATAAGGGGGAAGCAGTGGATGTAGTGTATTTGGATTTTCTGAAGGTATTGATAAAGTGCCACATAAAAGGTTATTAAATAAAGTTAGTGCTCATGAGATTCGGGGTTATACTCTATCATGCATTGAGGATTGGTTAACGGACAGAAAGCAGAGAATAGGAATAAACGGGTCATTTTCAAGTTCACAGGCTGTAACTAGTGGGGTGCCACAAGGATCAGTGCTTGGGCCTCAGCTATTTACAATCTATGTCAATGATTTGGATGAGGGGACAAAATGTAATATATCCAGGTTTGCTGATGATACAAAGCTAGATGGGAATGTAAGTTGTGAGGATGATGCAAAGAGGCTGCAAGGGGATATAGACAGGTTAAGTGAGTGGGCATGAACATGGCAAATGGAATATAATCTGGAGAAATGTGAAATTATCCACTTTGGTAGGAAAAATAGAAAAGAAGATTATTTTTTAAATGGTACGAGATTGGGAAATGTTGGTGTTCAGAGGGACCTGAATGTCCTTGTACAAAAATCGCTGCAAGTTAATATGCAGGTACAGCAAGCAATTAGGGAAGCAAATGGTACATTGGCCTTTATTACAAAAGGATTTGAATATGAGTAAAAACGTTTTACTGCAATCATCATCATCGTTATCATCACAGGCAGTCCTTCGGAATCGAGCAAGACTAGCTTCCACTCTTAAAATGAGTTCTTCGGTATGGGAAATGGTCCACGTTGTCCAGGACCGTGCCGTGGATCTTGATGACTGTGGCCGAGGAGCTCCTCCTGGAGCCGCAGTGCGGATTTCGTCCTCTACAGGGCACAATGGACATGATTTGTGCAACGTTACAGCTGCAGGAAAAATGCAGGGACCAGCTCCAGCCCTTAAAATTGGCCTTCTTCGACCTTTCAAAGGCCATTGACACTGTCAACCACGAGGGTCTATGGAGCGTCCTCCTCCGCATCGGATGCCCCCAAAGGTTCACCGCCATCCTCCGCCTGCTCCACGACGACATGCAGGCCGTGATCCTTACCAACGGGTCCATCACAGACCCAATCCATGTCCGGACCAGGGTCAAACATGGCTGCGTCATCGCCCCAACCCTTTTCTCAATCTTCCTCGCTGCCATGTTCCACCTCACAGTCAACAAGCTTCCCGCTGGAGTGGAACTAAACTACATAACTGTCTCCAGGCCAGGTCCAAGACCACACCAACCTCTGTCGTCGAGCTACAGTACGCGGATGACGCCTGCGTCTGTGCACACACAGAGGCTGAACTCCAGGACATAGTTGGTGTATTTACTGAGGCGTACGAAAGCATGGGCCTTACGCTAAACACCCATAAGACAAAGGTCCTCCACCAGCCTGTCCTCGACGCACAGCACTGCCCCCCTAGTCATCAAAATCCAGTGCAATCATATAGGGTCCGGGTGAGACCACACCTGGAGTACTGTGTACAGTTTTGGCCTCCTTACCTAAGGAAGACTATACTTGCCATAGAGGGAGTGCAATGAAGGTTCACCAAACTGATTCCTGGGATAGGGGATTGTCCTATGAGAAGGGACTGAGTAGATGAGGCCTATATTCTCTAAAGTTTAGAAGAATGAGAGGCGCCCTCATTAAAACATACACAATTCTTACAGAGTTTGACAGGGTAGATGCAGGGAGGATGTTTCCCCTGGCTGGGGAGTCCAGAACCAGGGGTCACAGTCTCAGAATATTAAGGGAATCAAGGGATATGGGGATAGTGCAGGAAAGTGGAGTTGAGGTAGAAGATCAGTCATGATCTCATTGGCCCTGAATTTGCAGTCGGAGGCTGCCCGCGTGGAAATGTCTCTGATCCGTAAATAAAATGCCCGCATACCTGGTGGTCCGGGAGTTATGGAAATTCGCGGTCCTGGGTCTTTCCGGGTACCCGGGTAGAGACCCACATATTCAGGAGCGCAGGCAGTTCGCAAGTGCTCCAGGGATCACATCTCTCAGAAATATCTCCTATTACTTTGAAGTGCTTTCACTGTTATTGTGTAGAGAAATGTAACAGTCATTATGTGCAGAGCAAGATCCCACAGTTAGCAGTGTGATGAGGGGCATTACTGCCAAGCTTCATCCCATTCTCATTCAACATTCACACATGGGCACTTCCAGTAGGAAGAGTGGTAATGGTGGCCGATTTCTACCCGCTCCCCCACCCTCACCCACACTTACCCAGGATACTGCAGTTAATTGTACTGTCCCTGTTATGTCCTGGATGAGAAAAGCCAATTTAGCACAAACTAGATTCATGATTTTTTTTACTTAACTGATTTTTAAAAAATTGTTTCTTACACGAGTGAGTGTAAACTACCTGAATCAGGATCACATCTAAACTATTAATTAAAAATATTGAATAGCTTTGGGTTAGAATATTATCTATCACCACCTGGTGTTGAATTGTGGCATTGCCAGCAAACAGAGATGGGTACCGAATAGGCCAGAATTTAATGTCAAAATAAAGGTGAAGCTAACGGCGTTCACCATTACATATGTGCAAATCGCTCAGCAATTTCATATGAGGGCAGATGCGTGGTTAAACACAAAAGTCCGGAAGTTGTTGTCCAAAATGCGCCACTCTGCGTAAACTTCCCAAAAACAACATCTCTCTATCTGACTCAGCATTCAAATGCATTGAACGGCATGAAGTTTCTATATTTAGGTCATAAACTTGCCACAGAAAGGTAGGTCTTGTCCATTTCAGTGTAAGTACCCTGTTTAACTGCATGATAAGTCCTAATTACTGTCAAACAACCTCTCTGGCATTGAGAATGAATTTTTACAAGTGTGGAGTTTCATTCCTTCAGCTTTTAATTGTTGTTGGAGATTTTTTTTAAAAACATTTAAAAACAACTTTTTCTTTGTCTTTTTGTATCACTCTTTTAATCCGATCTTTCTTTATATCTCTTTATTTCGCTTTATGTACCTGGTTTGACATTAAATTCACTACTCTAACTTATACTTCCTGGTAAGACTCTGTGCTGTTCATTCACGATTCTGCAATCTGATTGCTTAAGGAGACACTCAGATCCCAGATGCCCTGTAGAGGGTGCTGCACCATTTCGGTCTTTCCCTTACAGCAATTTGGCGTGCAAAAGCTCATGGAAATTAAACGGGCATGAGTAGGTCTAACAAACGGCAGGTGTCGTTTGTTCACCATCTACAGTAAATTTTGGCCCTTTAATACTTTCAATCTAGAAGATCATAAGATTGACTGCAATAGTTTATTTTTTGCGGTGGACAACAAGTGTCTGCTTTTCCCTCACCTGCTTCACCTGCAGTTTTTTCTCGGTGTCCCATCATCAGTCCATCAGTACAATATGCCTGAACAGCAGCAAACATTCCTCAAGCCAGTCTTCCATTATAATTATACCATCAAGAATACTCTGCGGAAACATAGAAAATAGTTGCAGGAGTAGGCCATTCGGCCGTTCGAGCCTGCACCACCATTCAATAAGATCATGGCTGAACATTCACCTCAGTACCCCTTTCCTGCTTTCTCTCCTTACCCCTTGCTCCCTTGAGCCATAAGGGCCATATCTAACTCCCTCTTGAATATATCCAACGAACTGGCATCAACAACTCTCTGCAGTAGAGAATTCCACAGGTTAACAACTCTCTGAGTGAAGAAGTTTCTCCTCATCTTGGTCCTAAATGGCTTAACCCTTATCGTTAGACTGTGACCTCTGGTTCTGGACTTTCCCAACATCGGGAACATTCTTCCTGCATCTAACCTGTCCAATCACGTCAGAATTTTATATGTTTCTATGAGATCCCCTCTCATTCTTCTAAACTCCAGTGAATACAGGCCCAGTCGATCCAGTCTCTCCTCATATGTCAGTCCTGCCATTCCAGGAATCAGTCTGGTGAACCTTCGCTGCACTCCCTCAATAGCAAGCACGTCCTTCCTCAGATTAGGAGACCAAAACTGAACACAATATTTCAGGTCAGGCCTCACTAAGGCCCTGTACAACTCAGTAAGACCTCCCTGCTCCTATAAGCAAATCCCTTAGCTATGAAGGCCAACATGCCATTTGCCTTCTTAGAACATAAGAACATAAGAACATAAGAATTAGGAACAGGAGTAGGCCATCTAGCCCCTCGAGCCTGCTCCGCCATTCAATAAGATCATGGCTGATCTGGTCGTGGACTCAGCTCCACTTACCCGCCCTCTCCCCGTAACCTTTAATTCCCTTATTGGTTAAAAATCTACCCATCTTTGACTTGAAAACATTCAATGAGCTAGCCTCAGCTGCTTCCTTGGGTAGAGAATTCCACAGATTCACAACCCTCTGGGAGAAGAAATTCTTTCTCAACTCGGTTTTAAATTGGCTCCTCCGTATTTTGAGGCTATGCCCCCTAGTTCAAGTCTCCCCTACCAATGGAAACAACCTCTCTGCCTCGATCTTGTCTATCCCTTTCTTGATTTTAAATGTTTCTATAAGATCACCCCTCATCCTTCTGAACTCCAACGAGTAAAGACCCAGTCTACTCAATCTATCATCATAAGGTAACCCCCTCATTTCTGGAATCAGCCTAGTGAATCGTCTCTGTACCCCTTCCCAAGCTAGTATATCCTTCCTTAAGTAAGGTGACCAAAACTGCACGCAGTACTCCAGGTGCGGCCTTACCAATACCTTATACAATTGCAACAACACCTCCCTGCTTTTGTACTCCATCCCTTTCGCAATGAATGCCAACATTCCATTTGCCTTCGTGATTACCTGCTGCACCTGCAAACTAACCTTTTGGGATTCATGCACAAGGACCCCCAGGTCCCTCTGCACCACAGCATGTTGTAATTTCTCCCCATTCAAATAATATTCCCTTTTACTGTTTTTTTTCCCAAGGTGGATGACCTCACTTTCCGACATTGTATTCCATCTGCCAAACCTTAGCCCATTCGCTTAACCTATCCAAATCTCCTTGCAGCCGCTCTGAGTCCTCTACACAACCCGTTTTCCCACTAATCTTAGTGTCATCTGCAAATTTTGTTGCGCTACACTCTGTCCCCTCTTCCAGGTCATCTATGTATATTGTAAACAGTTGTGGTCCCAGCACCGATCCCTGTGGCACACCACTAACCACTGATTTCCAACCGGAAAAGGACCCATTTATCCCGACTCTCTGTTTTCTGTTCGCCAGCCAATTCTCTATCCATGCTAATACATTTGCTCTGACTCCGCATACCTTTATCTTCTGCAGTAACCTTTTGTGTGGCACCTTATCGAATGCCTTTTGGAAATCTAAATACGCCACATCCATCGGTACACCTCTATCCACCATGCTCATTATATCCTCAAAGAATTCCAGTAAGTTAGTCAAACATGATTTCCCTTTCATGAATCCATGCTGCGTCTGCTTGATTGCACTATTCCTATCTAGATGTCCCGCTATTTCTTCCTTAATGATAGTTTCAAGCATTTTCCCCACTACAGATGTTAAACTAACCGGCCTATAGTTACCTGCCTTTTGCCTGCCCCCTTTTTTAAACAGAGGCGTTACATTAGCTGCTTTCCAATCCGCTGGTATCTCCCCAGAGTCCAGAGAATTTTAGTAGATTATAACGAATGCATCTGCTATAACTTCCGCCATCTCTTTTAATACCCTGGGATGCATTTCATCAGGACCAGGGGACTTGTCTACCTTCAGTCCCATTAGCCTGTCCAGTACTACCCCCCTAGTGATAGTGATTGTCTCAAGGTCCTCCCTTCCCACATTCCTGTGGCCTGCAAATTTTGGCATGGTTTTTGTGTCTTCCACTGTGAAGACCGAAGCAAAATAATTGTTTAAGGTCTCAGCCATTTCCACATTTCCTATTATTAAATCCCCCTTTTCATCTTCTAAGGGACCAACATTTACTTTAGTCACTCTTTTCCGTTTTATATATCTGTAAAAGCTTTTACTATCTGTTTTTATGTTTTGCGCAAGTTTACATTCGTAATCTATCTTCCCTTTCTTTATTGCTTTTTTAGTCATTCTTTGCTGTTGCTTAAAATTTTCCCAATCCTCTAGTTTCCCACTAACCTTGGCCACCTTATACGCATTGGTCTTTGATTTGATACTTTCCTTTATTTCCTTGGTTATCCACGGCTGGTTATCCCTTCTCTTGCCGCCCTTCTTTTTCACTGGAATATATTTTTGTTGCGCACTATGAAAGAGCTCCTTAAAAGTCCTCCACTGTTCCTCAATTGTGCCACCGTTTAGTCCTTGTTTCCAGTCTACTTTAGCCAACTCTGCCCTCATCCCACTGTAGTCCCGTTTGTTTAAGCATAGTACGCTCGTTTCTGACACAACTTCCTCATCCTCAATCTGTATTACAAATTCAACCATATTGTGATCACTCATTCCGAGAGGATCTTTTACGAGGAGATCGTTTATTTTTCCTGTCTCATTACACAGGACCAGATCTAAGATGGCTTGCTCCCTTGTAGGCTCTGTTACATACTGTTTGAAGAAACAATCCCGTATGCATTCTATGAATTCCTCCTCTAGGCTACCCCGTGCGATTTGATTTGACCAATCGATATGTAGGTTAAAATCCCCCATGACTACTGCCGTTCCTTTTTCACATGCCTCCATTATTCCCTTGATTATTGCCCGCCCCACCGTGAAGTTATTATTTGGGGGCCTATAAACTACGCCGACCAGTGACTTTTTCCCTTTACTATCTCTAATCTCCACCCACAATGATTCAACATTTTGTTCATTGAAGCCAATATCATCCCTCACAACTGCCCTGATATCATCTTTTATTAACAGAGCTACCCCACCTCCTTTCCCTTCTTGCCTATCTTTCTGAATCGTCAGATACCCCTGTATGTTTAATTCCCAGTCTTGGCCACCTTGCAACCATGTTTCTGTAATGGCCACCAAATCATACCCATTTGTAATGATTTGTGCCGTCAACTCATTTACTTTATTTCGAATGTTGCGTGTATTTAGGTAGAGTGTTTTCATCATAGTTTTTAAACCATGATTTTTAGTTTTGACCCCTCCTGCAGCCCTTTTATATTCAGTGGCCCTTTTTGTTTCTTGCCTTTGGTTTCTCTGCCTTCCACTTTTACTCATCTCTTTTCTGACTTTTGTTTTTGTCTCCTTTTTGTTTCCCTCTGTCTCCCTGTTTTGGTTCCCATCCCCCTGCCATATTAGTTTAACTCCTCACCAACAGCACTAGCAAACACTCCCCCTAGGACATTGGTTCTGGTCCTGCCCAAGTGCAGACCGTCCAGTTTGTACTGGTCCCACCTCCCCCAGAACCTGTTCCAATGCCCCACGAATTTGAATCCTTCCCTGCTGCACCACTGCTCAAGCCACGTATTCATCTGTGCTATCCTGCAATTCCTACTCTGACTAGCACGTGGCACTTGTAGCAATCCCGAGATTACTACTTTTGAGGTCCTACTTTTTAATTTAGCTCCTAGCTCCTTAAATTCGTCTCGTAGGACCTCATCCTTTTTTTTACCTATGTCGTTGGTACCAATGTGCACCACGACAACTGGCTGTTCTCCCTCCCTTTTTAGAATGTCCTGCACTCGCTCGGAGACATCCTTGACCCTTGCACCAGGGAGGCAACCTACCATCCTGGAGTCTCGATTGCGGCCACAGAAACGCCTATCTATTCCCCTTATGATTGAATCCCCTATCACTATCGCTCTCCCACTCTTTTTCATGCCCTCCTGTACAACAGAGCCATGAACTTGGCTGCTGCTGCTCTCCCCTGATGAGTCATCTCCCTCAACAGCACTCAAAGCAGTGTATCTGTTTTGCAGGGGAATGACCAGATGGGACCCCTGCACTACCTTCTTTGTACTACTCTTCCTGCTGGTCTTCCATTCCCTAGCTGGCTGTGGATCCTTCTCCTGCGGTAAGGCCAACTCACTACACGTGCCACTTATGTCATTCTCAGCATCGTGAATGCTCCAGAGTGAATCCACCCTCAGCTCCAATTCCGCAACGCGGTCTGTCAGGAGATGGAGGCGGATACACTTCTCACACATGTAGTCGTCAGGGACACCGGAAGTGTCCCTGAGTTCCCACATGATACAGGAGGAGCATATCACGTGACCGAGCTCTCCTGCCATGCCTTAACCCTTAGATACCCTTAAATTGGTAACAACAATGTTACAGTTTACTTACTGATATAAAAAATAAAAAGAAAAGCTACTCACCAATCACCAGCCAATCACTTACCCCCTTGGCTGTGACGTCACCTTTTGATTCCTTTCTACTTTTTTGCCTTCTCTCCCCGCTGTAGTTGCACAAGTACGCCTTTTATAGGCCGCTCCGACGCTGCTCCCGCCTCTCACCAACTGCCGCTGGCTCTCGAGCTCCCGCTGGGCCTTTTATAGGCCGCTCCGACGCTGCTCCCGCCTCTCACTAACTGCTGCTGGTTCTCGAGCTCCCGCTGGGCCTTTTATAGGCCGCTCCGATACTGCTCCCGCCTCTCACCAACTGCCGTTGGCTCTCGAGCTCCCGCTGGGCCTTTTATAGGCCGCTCCGACGCTGCTCCCGCCTCTCACCAACTGCCGCTGGCTCTCGAGTTCCCGCTGGGCCTTTTATAGGCCGCTCCGATACTGCTCCCGCCTCTCACCAACTGCCGCTGGCTCTCGAGTTCCCACTGGGCCTTTTATAGGCTGCTCCGACGCTGCTCCCGCCTCTCACCAACTGCCGTTCCTGCATGCCAGCTTTCAATGACTGATGTACCATGACGCCCGGGTCTCGTTGTACCTCCCCTTTTCCTAATCTGCCACCATTCAGATAATATTCTGCCTTCGTGTTTTTGCCACCAAAGTGGATAACCTCACATTTATCCACATTATACTGCATCTGCCATGCGTTTGCCCACTCGTCTAACCTGTCCAAGTCACCCTGCAGTCTCTTAGCGTCCTCCACACAGCTCACACCGCCACCCAGCTTAGTGTCATCTGCAAACTTGGAGATATTACACTCAATTCCTTCATCTAAATCATTGATGTATATTGTGAATAGCTGGGGTCCCAGCACTAAGCCCTGCGGCACCCCACTAGTCACTGCCTGCCATTCTTAAAAGGACCCGTTTATCCCAACTCTCTGCTTCCTGTCTGCCAACCAGTTCTCTATCCACGTCAATACATTACCCCCAATACCATGTGCTTTAATTTTGCACATTAATCTTTTGTGTGGGACCTTGTCAAAAGTCCAAATACACCACATCCACTGGTTCTCCCTTGTCCACTCTACTAGTTACATCCTCAAAAAATACTAGAAATTTTGTCAAGCATGATTTCCCTTTCATAAATCCATGCTGATTTGGACCGATCCTGTCACTGCTTTCCAAATGCGCTGCTTTTACATCTTTACTAATTGATTCCAATTACCGATGTCAGGCTAACTGGTCTGTAATTCCCTGTTTTCTCTCTCCCTCCTTTTTTAAAAAGTGGGGTTACATTAGCTATCCTCCAATCCATAGGAACTGATCCAGAGTCTATAGAATGTTGGAAAATGACCACCAATGCATCCACTATTTCTAGGGCCACTTCCTTAAGTACTCTGGGATGCAGACTATCAGGCCCTGGGGATTTATTGGCCTTCAATACCATTAATTTCCGTAACACAATTTCCTGACTAATAAGGATTTCCTTCAATTTTTGCTTCTTGCTAGACCCTCGGTCCCCTAGTATTTTCGGAAGATTATTTGTGTCTTCCTTCGTGAAGACCGAACCAAAGTATTTGTTCAATTTGCCTGCCATTGCTTTGTTCCCCATTATAAATTCACCTGATTCTGACTGCAAGGGGCCTATGTTTGTCCTCACTAATCTTTTTCTCTTCACATAGCTATACAAGCTTTTGCAGTCAGTTTTTATGTTCCCTGCAAGCTTACTCTCATACTCTATTTTCCCCCTCCTAATTAAACCCTTTGTCCTCCTCTGCTGGATTCTAAATTTCTCCCAGTCCTCAGGTTTGCTGCTTTTTCTGGCCAATTTATATGCCTCTTCCTTGGATTTAACACTATCCCTAATTTCCATTGTTAGCCATGGTTGAGCCACCTTCCCCGTTTTATTTTTACGCCAGACAGGGATGTACAATTGTTGAATCCTGCAGCACAGAAGGAAGCCATTTGGCCGATCGTCCCTGTGCCGGCTCTTTGAAGATCCATTTCGTCACACTCCCTTGCTCTTTCTCCAATTTCCTTTTGAAAGTTACTATTGAGTCTGCTTCCACCATCCTTTCAGGCAGTGCATTCCAACAACAACGTGTATTTATATAGCGCCTTTAACATAGTGAAACATCTCAAGGTGCTTCACAGGAGTATTATGAGATAGAAATTTGACACCGAGCCGCATAAGTAGAAATTAGCAAAGTTGATCAAAAGCTTGGTCAAAGAGATAGGTTTTAAGGAGCATCTTGAAGGAGGAAAGAGAGGTAGAGAGACTGTAGCGAAAAACGATTAATAGTTACTTTATAATCGCCGCAAATCCTGACCGTGCCATCACTTTTGAGTACTGGAACAATTGGGCTGGCCCACTCACTGAATTCCACTGGGGAGATGATGCCCTCGCGTTGCAGCCTGTCCAGCTCGATTTCCACTCTCTCCCTCATCATGTGAGGTACCGCACGCACCTTGTGGTGAAGGGGTCATGCCTCTGGGACCAAGTGGATCCGCATCTTCGCCCCGAAAAAGTTTCCAATGCCTGGCTCAAAAAGGGAAGGAAATTTGTTAAGAACTTGGGTACATGAGGCCTCATCAACATGTGATAACGCTCGGATGTCATCCCAGTTCCAGCGGATTTTGCCCAACCAGCTCCTTCCAAGCAGTGTGGGGCCATCGCCCGGGACAATCCAGAGTGGCAGTTCGTGCACCATGCCCTCATAGGTGACCTTGACCATGGCGCTGCCCAGGACAGTGATAAGCTCTTTGGTGTACATCCTCAGTTTCGTGTGGATGGGGCTCAGGGCTGGTCTGAGTGCCTTGTTGCACCACAGTCTCTCAAACATCTTTTATTCATGATGGATTGGCTAGCGCCAGTGTCCAGTTCCATGGCTACGGGTAAGTCATTCAATTTTACATTTAGCATTATAGGTGGACATTTCGTCGAAAATGTGTGCACCCCATGTACTTCAGCATCTGCCTCCTTTCTCTGAGGCTCAAAATTGCTTTGATCCACCATGGACCGATCTTCCTCTGCCACGTGGTGGTTAGCAGGTTTTGCAGAGCTTGCAGCTCATCTGCAAGCTTGTTGGAGGTGCCCCATTGTTCCACAGCTCTTGCAAACATACCTTTTGAAGCGGCATGGATAGGCTGAATGGAAGCCTCCACAACGCCAACAAGGTGTGAATTGTCTTGCATTCATCCTTTGTTGCGGACTCTGAGTCATCTGGGTCACCTGAGGCCTGCTGGCAGTTGCAGACTCGTGGTTTCTGCCCTGTACATTTCTGCTCATAAACACAGTTCCAGTTCATTTATGAACATTGCTAGCACTTGTGTGCTGAGAGATTTGTTTGGTGTTATCACTGGTGGCCTGTGCTATCGCAATGGCCTTACTGAGGGTTGGTGTCTCTACAGTCAAAGGTTTTCGTAGCATGGTCTCGTGGCCAATGCCCAATACAAAAAAGTCTCTGAGCATTTGCTCCAGGCAGCCATCAAACTCATTTTGTCCTGCAAGTCGCCTTAGCTCAGCGATGTAGCTCGCCACTTCCTGACCTTCAGATTGCTGGCACGTGTAGAACCGATACCTCGCCATCAGCACGCTCTCACTCGGGTTAAGATGCTCCCGAACCAGTGTACACAGCTCCTCATATGACTTATCTGTGGGTTTCACTGGAGCCAGAAGATTTTTCATGAGGCTGTAGGTCGGTGCCCCGCAGACCGTGAGGAGGACCGCTCTCCTTTTTGCAGCGCTTCCTTCTCCGTCCAGCTCGTTGGCTACAAAGTACTGGTCTAGCCGTTCGACATAGGCTTCACAGTTCTCACCCTCCGAGAACTTCTCCAGGATGCCCACAGTTTGCTGCATCTTTGCGTTGGATTCGTATACTCGCCGCCAGTTATTGCGGTCCTAACACAGATGAGACTGCACACAGGGAGGTTAAAGTAACAATGATCTCAGTCTTCATTAAGGCACTCCAAAGTGAGGAACAGGCCTTAGGGGCCAGCTTATATACAGTGCTCCCAAGGGATGCTGGGATCCCTTGGGCCTTCAGGGGATGCACTCCCTGGTGGCGGAACATGGGAGTGCATGCTTTACAGATACAGAACAGAGTTGGACAACTTCAACAAGTGGGGTTCATATCATCAGTCGAGTTCAACGAGTGGGCCAGTCCAATTGTGCCGGTATTGAAGAGCGATGGAACGGTCAGAATCTGCGGGGACTACAAGGTAACGATCAACTGAGTCTCATTACAGGACCACTACCCAAAGTGGAGGACCTGTTTGCAACACTAGCAGGGGGGAAGTTGTTCTGCAAGCTGGATCTAACCTCTGCTTACATGACACAGGAGCTAGCTGAACCTTCGAAAAAATTGACGTGCATCAACACGCACAGCGGACTGTTCATATACCACAGATGCCCCTTTGGGATTCGCTTGGTGGCGGCCATCTTCCAGAAAAACATGGAGAGGCTGCTGAAATCGGTTCCGCGCACCGTGGTGTTCCAAGGCCGCAACACCACCGAACACTTGCACAACCTGGAAGAGGATCTCAAGCGACTGGACAAAGTGGGGCTCAGGCTGAAACGCTCCAAGTGTGTTTTCCTGGCGCCAGAGGTCGAATTTCTGGGGAGAAAGATTGCGGCGGACGGCATCAGACCCACGGACTCCAAGACGGAGGCCATCAAGAATGCACCCAGGCCACAGAATGTGACGGAGCTGCGTTCGTTTCTGGGACTCCTCAACTATTTTGGTAACTTTTTACCGAGGCTGAGCACTTTGCTGGAACCATTGCATTTATTGCCATGCAAGGGTGACGACTGGGTTTGGGGTAAATCTCAAGAGACAGCCTTTAACAAGGCCAGAAACTTGCTATGTTCTAACAAGTTACTGGTATTGTAAACATTTAGTACTAGCTTGTGATGCATCTTGTGTGTTACAGCAAGCCAATGGGTCAGGCAAACTGCAACCGGTTGCATCTGCATCCAGAAGCTTATCTAAGGGCTGAAAGAGCCTACAGTATGATTGAAAAAGAAGCATTAACATGCGTATACAGGTTTAAAAAAATGCACTATTTGAACTCTTGTTCGAGCTCGAAACCGACCACAAGCTCCTCATTTCATTATTCTCAGAAAGCAAAGGTATTAACACCAATGCTTCGTCCCGCATCCAAAGCTGGGCACTAATGTTATCTGCGTACGATTATATAATCCGTCACAGACCAGACACTGAGAACGGTGCTGATGCCCTTAGTCGGCTACCATTGCCCACCATCGGGGTGGAAATGACGCAACCTGCAGACTTGCTCCTTGTAATGGATACTTTTGAGAGCGAGGGGTCACCCATCATGGTTCACCAGATCAGGACCTGAACTAGCCAGGACCCGGTGCAATCACTAGTAAAAAGCTGCATTCTCAATGGGAGCTGGTCGGCGGTCCCAGGGGAATGCAAGACGAAATGAAGCCATTCCACCAATGCAAGGACGAAATATCCATCCATTCGGACTGCCTCCTATGGGGGAAATCGTGTAATTTTGCCAAAAAAAAGCAGGGCAACGTTACACGCGACCTTCACAGTACCCACTCAGGCAGTCATGATGAAGGCTATCGCCAGGTCACACGTTTGGTGCCCCGGCATTGACTCAGAATTGGAGTCATGCGTACACCAATGTAACCCTTGCACACAATTGAGCAGCACACCAAGGGAGGCCCCAGTGAGTCTGTGGCCATGGCCCTCCAAACCGTGGTCAAGGGTCCACATAGATTTCACTGGCCCCTTTCTCGGAAAGATGTTCCTAGAAGCAATGGACGCTTACTCTAAATGGATTGAATGTATAATAATGTCATCATGTACGTCCACTGCCACCATTGAAAGCCTCCGGGCCACGTTCGCCACCCATGGTTTGCCCGACATCCTTGTTCGTGACAATGGACCATGCTTCACCAGCTCGGAATTCAACGAGTTCATGACCCACAATGGCATCAAGCATGTCAGGTCTGCGCCGTTTAAGCCCGCATCCAATGGTCAAGCAGAACGAGCAGTCCAAACCATCAAGCAGAGCTTGAAACGCATGACGGACGGCTCCCTGCAGACCCGGTCATCTCGGATTCTGCTCAGCTACCCCACTCGCTTACCGGGGTTCCTCCTGCAGAATTGCTAATGAAGAGAGCACTCAAAACCAGGCTCTCCTTAGTCCACCCGGATCTGAATGATCATGTAGAAACCCGGCGTCACCGGCATAACATGTACCACGATCGTGCGGCTGTATCACGTGACATTGAGGTTAATGACCCTGTGTTTGTTCTTAAAATGGGTTGCTAGCACTGTGTTAGCCAAGGAGGGGAAAAGAGTGTTTGTTGTCAAACTTTTGAATGCACAAACGTGCAGAAAGCACTTAGATCAGACCAAACTGCAGTTCACTGACAACCAAGAACAGTTTGAAGAGGACATGACCATCATTGATCCACCCACACACACCCAACCAGCAATCGGCCTCGCGGTCACCCACAAAGATGAACCCACCATGCCCGACAGTCTGATCAGACCAGCCACACCACAGTGATCCGACCGACTCACCCATGCCAGGACTGCAACTCAGGTGATTAACCCAGGAACGCAGAGCCCCAGATCGCCTCAACTTGTAAATAACTTGTACATAAGACTTTGGGGGGAATGATGTTATGTATGTAAACATTACCAATGTTTAAGACTTGCCATCAGGGGGCGACCTGTGGGAGACCCAAAGGTCACCTGCACACCCTGGGCAAGCAGGTATAAAAGGCAGACTACTATGCTGCCTCCTCACTCGAGTTACAATAAAGAGCTTAAGCTATACAGTCTTGTGGAGTTATCTAAACGTAACAAGATCATTGCGTGATATCATTGCTCGGTCCTGTCACAGAGACTGATACAACACATAACCAACTGATGTAATCATGATAATTATGATTATTATCATTCTTTACCGAAAGACTTACACCTTCACCGCAGGCTTTGAGTAAAACATTCTCGGTAAAAGTGCAAGACCTCACATCTGCTGATAGTCACTCATGACTGTTACAAATCAAATTATATAAATACATATGTACATGTAAATCAATGTAATACTTACTCTTGCAGATCCCACAAGGTCATTTGCGGCATTATTTGCCCTCATGCACCTTGATGGTCACTGACGAGACCACCTCTGCTATGTCCATATCCTCTGGTAGGCCTTTGGGGTGGGCTTCCCACACCCTCCCTATGTCAAATCACCCCAGCTTGACTTGACCTCCTGCAGGAGGGACGCATTTGCCTTGTCCGAGAACCTCCTGGCTCTTTTGCGGCCTTCAATGTGCTCCTCTCCCACCTCACTGCTCTCTCCAGCGTCATTCTCCACAGTGTGCTGTGATGCCTCTTCCTTTCCCTCCATGATGGGGCAAATTCGGTCAAATATGTGGCTGTTAACAGCTACTTTTTGTTTGCCTACTTGCTGTGAAGCTCTAAAGTCTCCCTCCTTCCTCCCAAAGCAGCCACACCACATCCAGCCACGCCTTCAGTCCCTCTGAGCTCCCTCTCTCTCTCTGTCTCCTCTTTTGCGCATGTCATGGTGACTCTTGACTTCCAGAATCGTGAGAATTGCGTGTTGCCATGCCATTGCTAAGGATGGCCACACTTTATGGTAGAAGGTCAAATAAATTTAACGCTACCGCCCATTTGATATTGCTTACGGTAACGTCCATTTAAAAAAATGTAAACTAGGTGTTTTGAGAATGGGCGAGAAGCCAGCGATCTGAAAACTCTTTTTTATCACCCACGCTGGAAATAACGCCCATTTTTGGGTGATAACCTCAACAGTGGAAGTTCTAGCCCATGGAAGTAGTTGAAGGTGGGAGTGATTCAATTAGTTCTGACTCATCAGATAGTTTTGATACACCAGTAGCATATCCTACATCTAATGTGCTGGAAACAAATCCAAGAGAAAGTCAGAATTTAATCTGAGTCCGAGTCAGGAAAACAAACAGTCTGAAGCTACAGAGAGTTCAAATGGAAATCAAGGGCCTCCCTGGGAAGAAAACTTCCCTCAGGATCAGCCTCGAATGAGTTTAAATTCGACACCATGTTTGGAAGGTTTTGTTCAAGAGCGAAAGTATCCTTTTCGAAACAGAAAACAAGTGGTTAAGCTTGATTTGTAAATATGGCAAAATAAGTCCATATCCTTTGTTATGTATAACCATGCAAGTTATGTATGATGATTGTTTGTTGTAATTACTCTTCATTAAGGAGGGAGAAGTGTAATGTATGTAGCGCCACACTGTGGACGCCTGTGGTACTGCAGCTAGTGCTGTTTAATAAAGAGCAGGTCACCTGACCAACAGGGGACGTTTCCGGAACCTGAAGTCATCTTACAGGCTGTGTGATGTGTGTTCTCTGAAGATATGACAAGGATGATGATCAATGACATTCCATATGAAGCCACTCACTGCTGCTCCCACAGCTGAGAATGGGGGAGTGGGACTAATTGGCTCTTCGAAAGAGCCAGTGCTGACCAAATGGGCTAGACTTTCCCTAAAGGCCCTCAACGCCCGATTGCCCACTGAGAAGCACCGCTAACGTTCGGCAAGAAAAACTGGCGTAAATTTCCATTTTTAATTTTAAAGTAAGTAAAACTAATCGCCCGACGATAAAATGGGCGTTGCACACTCATTGTCGGCGGTTTTCTCAGCGGGTAAGCGGAAAGTTAGCAACATGGGCGGTTGTTACCGGAATGGACGGTAAGTACAAAAATTTAGTCCGAGGCTGCAGTCGGGCCTAGGGAGGGGGGAAAACGTTAAAAAAAATATCATTAAAAAAATATATAAAAAGTACAAAGCATTCCGAAGACAGTTTTTAAACCTAATTGCCCTTTTAAAATTTTAAAGATATAAATAACCTTTAACTTACCTTTCTTTGCAGGGTCCCCCCTTACCGCCCTGTTTAAGCAACTTTTACAGGCGGTTCGCTCAGCGATCTGGACATCGGCGGTTGGGGCCAAACTTACGCCCTGGCGCTTGTTCTCGGCGTTGCACGTGGGCGGTTTGGTCCCGGCGGGCGACTTCAGATGTGGGCGATAACGTTGAAAAACATACGTGGAAACTTTTACCGGGCGGAAAACCAGCTGTACTGCCAAGAAAATCGCTGACAATGAAGCCGAAAGTCTAGCCAATAGGACCTAATGGCCTGCTTCTGTGCTGTGCTATTCTATGATTCTAAAAGTAGAGTGAGTTCTCTCTGTGAGGGGAGAACAGAAATGGTGGGGCTCTATGAGCTGGAAATGCTCTGAAGTAGAAGATTTTTTAACTTTTTTTCATAATATCTAAATTGAGGAACAATTTGCAGAGAATATCCCTCCATAGATATTTTATTTCTCCTCTGACTGATTACTGGTTCTCTGTAACTAATATATACTTAAATAAGCCTAGAGATTTAAATCATTTTGTGCTGCAAAACCTCATCATTTTACATTTATAGCATGAAAGGTGGATTGCTGATACTGAAAGAGCAGATGGTATTGTTCATTGGACAGATCAGATGGCTTTATTCCCGTTACTGAGCAGAAATTAGCTTTGATTCAAGAGCGGATTAGGGCACTGATTTAAATTGCTATGGCTACATTTGATGTAAACTATAGAAGTCCCTCCATTCCAAAGACCTTTTTATTGTCCATTGTGAATCTCTTGTTACACTTACCTGTAAAACGTGGTCTGGAATTTTGTGAAAGTTATACAGATAGAATTTTGTTTCCTGCTGTGCATTCTGTTCAGTTCCACCTGAACATAAATGCAGATATTTGTTGCATTGTCAAATGATACTTATGAATGTAAATATCAGTCGATTTTTCTTAAAACTTCACTTAAAATTAATGAATTAATTGGATAAAAACATGAACTTGCTGCAGTACTTTAGTTTATTCTGTGTTCTGACATTTGTTCCAAACTTTGGAAGGGTTACCTTCTGCGCATTTGGTTTCAACTCCAATTGACATGCTCGTACTAAAAGTGCTACGAGAAGATGATGACAATAGCTTGCATTTATAAAGTACTTTATATGCAGGGAGATGTCTCAGAGCTTCACAATAAGGAGGTAAAGACAGGGTTGAACAGAGGAAAAGAGAAGTAGAAAAGTTAGGCACGAACTAAAGACATGGTCAAAGTGGAGGGTTTTGAGTCGGATTTTAAAAACAAGGAGAGTGATTGCAAAGCTGGGTGAACCAATTGAGAATTCCAGAGGCCAAGAGGGTAGTGGCTGAATGATGGAACAGAGGGAGTAAAGGTTGAAGAAAAAACGAGTGGATGATGCATATGGGGATATAGGGCAGGAGGATATCACTAAGATATGGTGGAGTGAGACCGTAGAATGATTTGAAAACAAGAATGAGAATGTTGAACTCAGTGCACTGGGAAATAGAAACCCAGTGGAGCTTGGAAAGGATAGGGTAACAGGAGTGCTGTGCCAGTACTCTCCCAGTACCTCTGTCAGTGTCCCATGAACTGGAACCCCTCCTTCCCACACCACTCCTTCAGTCACGCATTCACTTTCCTAATCTGTTTCATCATCATCATCATCATCATCATAGGCAGTCCCTCGGAATCGAGGAAGACTTGCTTCCTCTCCTAAAAATGAGTCCTTAGGTGGCTGAACAGTCCAATATGAGAACCGCAGTCCCTGTCACAGGTGGGACAGATAGTCGTTGAGGGAAAGGGTGGGTGGGACATGTTTGCGGCAAGCTCTTTCCGCTGCCTCCGCTTGATTTCTGCATGCTCTCGGCGATGAGACTCGAGGTGCTCGGCGCCTTCCCTGATACACTTCCTCCACTTAGGGCGGTCTTTGGCCAGGGACTCTCAGGTGTTGGTGGGAATGTTGCACTTTATCAGGGAGGCTTTCAGGGTGTCCCTGTAACATTTCCTCTGTCCACCTTTGGATCGTTTGCCGTGAAGGAGTTCCGAGTAGAGCGCTTGCTTTGGGAGTCTCGTGTCTGGCATGCGAACGATGTGGCCTGCCCAGCGGAGCTGATCAAGTGTGGTCAGTGCTTCAATGCTGGGGATGTTGGCCTGGTCGAGAATGCTAATGTTGGTGCGTCTGTCCTCCCAGGGGATTTGTAAGATCTTGCGCAGGCATCGGTGGTATTTCTCCAGTGACTTGAGGTGTCTACTGTACCAAATAGCACATGACTCAGTTACTAATCCACTAATCCAGAGATGACCATTCTCTGGGTTGCGCTTTTTTAATTTAACTCCTTGCTTTTTCTTATGTTGTTGGTTCTGAAATGGACCACAACAAACATTTTACCCCCTCCCCTTCCACATTCCTTTCCAGCTGCTTCAAAATATCCATTACCTTGCCATTGGGTCAGCTACTCACCCTCATGGACTTTCAATTGTGACTGCAGAGGATACCCTTTATTCCCCTAATCATTGAATCTCCTAAGACTACAGCCTTTCTATTCTCCTCCCATAACCCCTTGACTTACTTCCTGCTCCATGTAGCCTTGGTTGGCATTCTGGCCATCCTCCCTGCAGCCTTCCTTCTTATCGGCAGAGGTAGCAAGTACATCATACCTGTTGAACAAGACCAGCTTCTGTGGTTCCCCCTACCCTGTTGGTCGCACACTCCTCTTCCTATACTTGTATCTCTCTATGTGGTGTAACTGCTTTTTGGAGTAAACTACCCAGCTATTCCTCCCCCTCTCTTATGTGTTGGATGTCTCCCTCTCTCGCACTCCAACTCAACAACTCGGGGCCAGAGTGACTCAAGACATAGATATTTCCCATAGGTGTGGTCATCTAAGGAAGTCTCACTGTCCGCAAATTCCCACATTCTGCACTCAACGCACAATGTGCCTGCATTGCCATTATCTACTTTATATATTTATTGAATAGTAGTTCTGGTGCTAATTTATTTGCCTTTAATACTACAGGTTCAAACTAGTTAAAATGCAAATTTAGGAATGATATTGGGAAAGTTTTTCATACAAGCAATGGTCAACAGATAGAATGTACTCCAGGATGGAGCAGTACAGGCAAAATCATTTAAGAAACAGTTTGATACTGAAATGAGGGGAGGGGGAGGGTGGGGGTAGGGCAGTGGAGAGGGGAGGTGAGGTTCTTTTGAGGCTGGTTTCCCTTACCTGTATTTATCTTGTGAAAAGTTAGGTCATGAGTTACTAAAATGCTGAGACAATATTGTTAAGGTTTGGCAAAGGTTAAGTGTTATATTTATAATCTGTAACAGTGACAAAGATTGCAAACCTATTTACGCAGATTGAATGGGAGATGCTGTGTTTATGTCTTTTAAGATTGTCATTCTAATATTACTTAAGTGGCACAACCAATAAAGACTATAACTTAACCAAAATTAAAAGGAAACTAAACAAATTAAAATTAGAATTCTATTCCTGGGGTGATGATGCACGCTAGAAGAAAATAACCCCTCCAGTGTCCACCGCTCCAGGGACTCCCGGGCGTGAACGCAGGCACGGAAGAGAGGCAGGCAGTCGGGCTGAACGACTCCCTCGACCGTCCGCTGCCTGGACCCGTTGATGGCCGCCTTGGCCAGGCCCAGGAGCAGTCCTGCGAGGAGGCCTTCCGACTTGCTCACTCCTGGAGATGACCAAAGATCAGGAGCGCGGGACTGAAGTGCAATCAAAAACTAGGGAGCAGCCCCTTCAAGTGGTGGAAGAGGGGCTGCAACCTCTCACACTCTGTGTAACCAAGTTGGGCTGAGGCCTGGGGTGGGGACAAATGACGATGGGCAGGGTGGAAGGAGCACGTGATGGGCGGGAGGGAGGCCTGCGCTGCGGGTGCGCGCGCACCTGTCGATAAAGTTGGATTGTTTGAGCCGCCGGCTGGAGCGAGAGTGAAGACAAGATGGAGGAGATGCGGTGCAGCGGCTGAGGGGAACGCGGTTTTTCTTCTCCCCCCCCCCCCCCCCGCCTCTCCTTGTTTACAGCATCAGGAGCAGAATGGAGGCCGGGCGGTTTGCGGAGGGGCTCTTTGAGGGGAAAGAAATCCGCATCATCGGCTCGGAGCTGGTGGAAAACTACACGGTGAGCCGGACATCTGCACCGTGTCTGGCTATCTGTCGGCGGGCACGGCGAGATTGGGAGAGCTGCAGGACGTGCGGCCCGGTGGGAGACACGAGCGGGCGGGTGGGTGGGAGAGAGAGAGAGAGAAAAAGAAAGAGGGATGGAAGGAAGGACCTCTTTAATAAACGCGGAGGCTGGAGAGGAATCTGCTGCTCCATCACTTTCTGCGTCCACCCTCCCTTTTCGGCATCTGAATCTGTTGCCATTATGAAGGGGCAGTTTAATTCTAAAATGGGCCATAATTGGACATTATTTAATACAGCCAAGATGGATTAAAACCTATATGCCGTGGAAATGTCACTAACGTTATATCCCGTTTTTAACCCCCCCCCCCCCCCCCTTCTATACACGTAATATATAATATACCGTACATTTCACGAGGGATTGTGTTTGTACCGTGTCTGTTTTGCTTGGGCTAGCAAGAGGGACTAAAATGTTTTTTTCAGGACATGTACATTCTTCTGATCTACGTTTCCTTGAGAAACGCTGGCGTGTATGAACGAAAGTGAACAAATTAGTTCACTTTTTGAAAAATATCTTTAGACCAGACTAATTGCACCCTTCAAGGATAGGTTGCAGTACTACATGTTTCTTAAAACAGACCATTTCCCCCTCCCTTTCATCGTCCAGCAATTAGATCAGCGCGTCCGCTTATCAGTGTATTTCTCATTTGAATGCACCCAGCAGGAGGTGATGGGGCTTGCCTGAATCTGTTTTCTCCATCTGTTGAGGTTTCAGTTTCATAGCTCATGTATAGAGTGTCGGATAATTTGATCTTTTTGCCTGAGAATTTGCTCCTGTCCCCTATATTTAGTGCTTAGCTAAAAGTGCGAGTGTGCGTATATGTTCCTTGAGCGCCGATAGAATTGGTTATGATGGACCCTATGGTTGAATAATTGCTGACGCTCTGTCAAGGCTCTCACATGACTCATGGGCGAAGTATTGGAGAGAATCTCCAGCCATGCAACCCACTGATAACTCTGCGTTCCTCCAATTCTGGCCTCGAGTGCATCCCCAAGCCTTCAGTTGTCTAGGCCCTAAACTCTGGAATACCCTCCCTAAACTTCTCTGCCTCTCCATGTCTCCCTTTCTGCTCCTTTAAGATGTTCCTTAAAACCTATCTCTTTGACCAATCTTTTGATCTCATTGTGGCTGGGTGTTACATTTTGTCTGACTAATTAACATGTGAAATGCATTGGGACATTTTACTGCATTAGAGGTGCTATATAAATGCAAGTAGTTGTTCCCAGTGATACTATAACCAATCAAGGAGTCAACTCCTTCAGAAGGAGGAGGAATGGGCAAAAGTTTAGAATAAGATGAATAAATATCATGGTGAGATCAATACATTTGAGCAACACATAGGGAGGGAAGGTGACCTCTGCTTACTGCCCTGTAACTGGCTGGCAGAGATGTTTAGTACTGTCACTTTTTGGAAAAAAAATCCACGATAGAGAACTTTGTTCTTTTACATTTGATCAAATTTACTTTTTCCCTGTACAAAATCTTGTTTAATCCAAAAGTTAATTAAAAATGAATGAAGTGCAAGGTATTGGTGTAGATTAGCTAGCCAGTGGTGCAAACAAGAGCTGTAACATGATGTAAAGAATCAAATATGGCAAGAAATGACAGAGGTAGAGATGGAAGGATAAGCATACTGGTATTGGGTGAAATTTTTTCTGAGGTCAAAACTGAGAAGTGCTAGTGTCAGTTTAATTACAAACTATTATATATGTGAACAAATGATGGGCTTTTATCTAACTTTAAATTAGACATTTACTGGATGCTGTCAGCTGTGAAGATTAAAGCTTATTAGATCTTAGTCCCAACTGAAATTGTATCTTGGAAATGTTGTAATATGTCCTTATTGTACAGCATTTTAAGTTTTGCAGATACTCATGGCAGCTTCTGTAGCTTGTGGTTTAGGAACACTGGAAGCCATTCTTAATGTCCTGCTTTTGGGGACTGGTTTTGGCTGATTTTTTTGTTATTTCCATGTCTTCTATATTAAGGCATATTTAGAGAATAATGATTTCTCTAGATTCTGAATGGGTTTGACAGGTAGATGCAGAGAGGATATTTCCCCTTGTGGGGGAATCTAGAACTAGGAGGCATAGTTTCAGAATAAGGAGTCATCCATTTAAAACAAAATGAGGAGGAATTTCTTCTGAGTTGTGAATCTTTGGAATTCTCCACCCCAGAGAGCTGTGGAGGATGAGTCCTTGAATATATTTAAGGCGGAGATGGGTGGATTTTTGAATGATACAGGAGTCGAGGGTTATGGGGAATGTGCAGAGAAGTGGAGCTGAGGCCAAGATCTGATCAGCCATGATCTTATTGAATGGTGGAGCTGACTCGAGGGACCAAATGGCCTACTCCTGCTCCTATTTCTTATGTTGTGTATTTGTTTGTTTGGAGGGAGGAAGAATGAAAACTTTCAAAGTTCTGTATCCAGGCCTATTGAGGACAAAAACATTTCAGTGGTTGAGCTAATTTGTGCTTTTAGACTTCTGACACACCTGACTTTGCAGAGTGAAATCAAAATTTGTAGTTTTTTTTTGTCATTCTTGTGCACAGCAGATTCATAATGAACCAAAGAGTAATTGGTGTGTGACCACACCCCCCACCCCCCAAAAAATTGTTTTTGCATCCATTCTTAATAGTACAGAACACTTGTTGAGATACAGATTATTGCACATTGTGGAGCTAAACTTCTGGTAAAACCTATCTTGCTGCATGATTATTCAGTAATCTGTGCCTGAATGTTCAAATCATGAAAGCTCTTGACTTTAAAGGTAAGTCTGTAACACATGTTTCACAGAAGACATCATAGTGTCCTGATTGTTAAAAATTGATGTCCAATCCTCAAGTAACTGTGATCAGGAAAGCTGGAGAGGTTTTTAGGCTGCTTTTCTGTTTGGTTTCCAGTGAATATGGTTAGTTATTACTTCTGAGCCCAATCTTGTCACCTTCCAAAGTCCCAAGACACATCATTTTCAGCAAGGTTTCCTGGATATCGATCAGGGGTGGGGCCCCCTTGCCTGATTTCACACTAGCTCGGGGTACTGAGGCTATTGTAGCATCTCAACACCACTCTTGGCTGAGATCAGCTGATTCTACGTAGACGGTGGGCGGAATCTTCCCCGACCAGTATGGATCAGCTGCTTACTGAGCTTTGCTTGAAGTTCTGAGTAGGTCATTTAGTATAATTGGTTTGAAAAGTTTAAAATGAATACAGATGTGAAATAATTATTTCAATAGTGGTGCTGTACAATCAAAAGGGTTGTGCATCTGTATAAGTAACCATAGCTTTGATTCTTTGATATTAAAATTATATCACCTAGATTCACCAAGACAAAATTGAACAGTTTCAAAGTGAATAGTATTAAACTTTAATACATTGAATCGCTCTAACCTATTTTTACGGAATTTAGTGGTTAGCTAACTTGTGCTTTTAGACTTGTGCCAGACTTGACTTTGCAGAGTGAAATCTGATATGGCTTCTTTGCAATGCAGTGATTTCTCTGATCACTGGATCAATACTTGAACAATTGTGCATGTGCAGTTGTTTAAAATTACTCGCTAATCAGGGATTGTTGCCTTCCCCACTGTTTGAAGGTAGCTTACATAGGTTTCCAAATGCAAAACTGCTTTGCTGGCCTGTATGGAGCAGAATTATGTCTTTTGGATGAGATGTTAAACTGAGGCCCTGTCTGCCCCCTCAGGTGGACGTAAAAGATCCTATGGCACTTTTTCGAAGAAGAGCAGGGGAGTTATCCCCAGTGTCCTGGCCAATATTTATCCCTCAATCAACAGCACAAAAACAGATAATCTGGTCATTATCACATTGCTGTTTGTGGGAGTTTGCTGTGCGCAAGTTGGCTGCCGTGTTTCCCACATTACAACAGTGACTACACTTCAAAAGTACTTCATTGGCTGTAGAGTGCTTTGAGACGTCTGGTGGTCGTGAAAGGTGCTATATAAATGCAAGTCTTTTTTCTTTTTTGTCCGGTTGCAGGTCAAAAACGTATCTGCTTTGGGTGTGATTATTTGGCTGTTAAAGGCGGTGTTGCTGCTATAGATGTGAATGGTGCATAGTCTTGATTTGTTTTGTTGTTGACCTCGGGCTGCTGTTAATGGCAAAGTAAAATAGGATGGAATCAGCAGAAGTTTATTTAGTTGAATCAGGATT
The DNA here is from genome assembly GCF_044704955.1 of Pristiophorus japonicus. Classification (NCBI taxonomy): domain Eukaryota; kingdom Metazoa; phylum Chordata; class Chondrichthyes; family Pristiophoridae; genus Pristiophorus; species Pristiophorus japonicus. Next base: position 49,820,052 of record NC_091988.1, read on the forward strand.
TCTGCAAACTGGAAGGGGTGGGGTGAAGACTAGCTTGCAAATATTTGAGCACAGCCCAGTTAATTATTTGTTGAGCATTGTTTACACTGAATTGGAGAAAATCTTTGCTATTAGATTGCTGTTTATGGGTGGAATTTTGCAGTGGCTTGATTATTTACTGTGCATAGTGCTTTATTTAGTCATGCATTATGCTGGTTAGTGTTTCTATTTAAAGGTTCTGTTTTTGGGTCAGGGGTTGTATAAAAAAATTGATGCTTTGTTTCATAAATCAGAATTTGTGTATTTTCTCTGCAGTACACTGTAGCAGAGAAAGAGCAGGAAAGGTCACCCCTCCAAACCAAATCTTGTATTTAAATACTGCACAATGGTACAATATTCAATTAAGTATGTGTAGTAGTGCTTGTAAATGGGCTGGAAAAGTGTTTGAGTGATCGATGTTCAGTTGGAGTAGTAGAAATCTCCTCCGAACATTGACCATCCCCTATTTCACCAAGTAGAATACAAGGCAAGACTGAAGTTGGCTTCAAGTGTAGTTATCCATGTCTGTATTCATGCTTCATTTTTCTTCTTTTTAAAAAAAAATTCACTCGCTGGATGTGGGCGTCGCTAGCGAGGCCAGCATTTATTGCCCATCCCTAATTACCTTTGAGAAGGTGGCGGTGAGCTGTCGTCTTCAGCTGTTGCAGTCCATGAGGTGAAGGTACTCCCACAGATCTGTTGGGGAGGGAGTTCCAGGATTTTGACCCAGTGTCTATGAAGGAACAGTGATATATTTCAAGTCCGAATGGAGAGTGACTTGGAGGGCAACTTGCAGGTAGTGGTGTTCCCATGTGCCTGCTGCTCTTCTAGAGGTCACTGGTTTGGGAGGTGCTGTCGAAGAAGCCTTGGCGAGTTACTGCAGTGCATCTTGTAGATGTTGCACACTGCAGACACGTTGCGTCAGTGATGGAAGGAGTGAATGTTTAAAGTGGTGGATGGGGTGCTGTGTTATTAGTTAGGTTTTATTGTGGTTAATTTGTTTATAGGCTGAAAGCTTTTTATGGTTTTAGTATCTGAAGTTTTTTTTTGTTGCAACTTTATCCTAATTTCTTATTTCACATCCTATTGAACAATTATCCTCCTGAAAGAGAGTGTATGAGCTTAATGATAACTTGATGTACTGTGGGTTATCCATTACAAGATCTATAACATTTAGCAGTTGGCAAATCATCAAATGTGTGTATCCCTTAATTATTTAAATCACTGCTGCGAATCAGTAGCTGTCACTAATGAAAGCCTATAACTTTCTTAGGTGTATATCATAGAAGTGAAAGTTGGGAATCATCAATGGACAGTTAAACACCGCTACAGTGATTTTCATGAGCTACATGAAAAGGCAAGTTTTTGCACATTGTAAAACACTTGTGCTGTTTTACTAAGATTCCTTGTAGTCACTAAATGCTAGATGCATGGGATCCTCTGCCAAGTTTTCTGCAAAGCAGGTTATGCTGTGAAATCTGGCATACAAATCACAATTTTGCATGTGGCTTTTATGCAGGGGAGCACTTCAAATTGACATAGGGCGTGTATACCAGATTTCAATGTATGCTCCAATTGCTGCTTCATTGGTCTAGGAAACTAGCTCAAGCCTCTAAATCAATTGGCTGCAGTGATCTTCTCAACCAGTGGTTTTTCAATCTTTCCATTTCGGAGATCCATCGGTAAATGTTGGCACACTCCGAGCTTGCCAAAGAGAGTGACAACTGTCTAAAGGAAATCATGGGTATTACTGCATAAATTGCTTTCCCTATTTATAAAGCATTAGAAGTAATGTTCTAATAAGTCAACAAAGACACATGTCTGACAACCTTGGAAACCCTTTTTGAACCTCAAAGGTTTTGGGGCCTCGGTTTGCAAATTCGTGCAAACAATTTGCGCTGTGACTGCTCTGTTTGCAATGGCCTTAATACTATTACAATATACAAGTACTCCTATTGCTGCTGTGTATTGGTCTGTTTGGCTTGGATAGATTGCGTAGCCATTTATATATATCATGAACAATACAAATCCAGCTTGGGTACCAGTGCTTAATTTAACATTGAAAATTATTTTTATAATTGTAACTCATCCCCATTATTTTTATTCCTGTTCGTCGCCTCCGTCAGTGATGTCTGTACCAGACTGTTCCAAGGCTGCTGTTGCTGCTGCTTCATATTGGCTGATTGTGCGCTAATTACAATGTTGTTCAGATATGATAAGCCTAGAACATGCGTTCTGAATAATTAAGCTGTATTCTGTGTGTCTTGAGCCTTTTTAAAAAAAAAAAGGCCACTAATAGCTCATCTTGTGTTTTCTGTTTGTCCCTATGTCATCCAGAGATTGCATTCCTTCTGAAGTCATGTGATCATCTTCAGCTCCAGACAGCATAAAGCCTTTCCTTTACTAAGGTTCCAATTTAGTTGAGCAACACATGTTAATGGAATTAAAAATATAAGCTATCTGGCCCGGATGATGTACATCCCAAAATACTGAGGGAAGCACAAACAACAATTTTCCAGTGAATGTGATTTTTTTTTAAACTTCGAGGGAAGTAAAAGTTACACCCTTGTACAGGAGAGGGGAACTGGATGAACCAGAAGTTATAAGCATTTAATCTTCATTCTTTTGTGAATAAACTTCTGGAGTTTATAAAATGCTATGAAGTTAGTGAACATTGAGAAAGACTTGGGCTAATCAGGGTTGTCATTGTGACTTTGTAAAGGGAAGATGGTGCTTGATTGACCAATTAATTTTTTGAGGAAATCTGATCATTTTATATGTGGATTTTCAGAAGGCGATTTCAACAAGGTGCCCAATAAGAAACTTGTAAAAAATTAAGACATAGATAGAAAGCAATGTAGGAGACAGAAAGAAAGGATAAATGCAGTTTTTTTTTTCGGGTCGGTAGAGCATGAATATTGATGTGCCCCACTGATCTCTGCTGCAGCTTCTTGTCCTCCATTTTGTATAAATGATTTAGACGTGGGGAATAATGACGTTTGCGAATACCAAATTTGGGGGCATGGCAAATGGGAGAAGAATGGAGGAGATTGAAAGAGGCTATAGACAGGCTAGTGGAGTGGGTGGATAGTTGGCAGATGCAGTTTGGTGCAGAGAAATACAACAGAATACATTTTGGAGGCGGTGGACAGTTTGAATTTATAAAACATCTTCAATGTAAAGGAACATCGAGCCATTTCACAAATAGGCATAAGGAAAACTAGTTTGGAGGCACAGAGACCTAGGAGTACAGACTCATTCTTTAAAAGTTTAAGTGCAGGCTTTTTTAAAAAAAAAGCAAATGGGATTTTGTGTTTATTCTATAGAGGCATTGAAAATAAAATAAATTTGTACAAGACATTGGTCAGGCCACAGCTAGATTATTGAATGTAGATCAGGGCATTCAATTATAGGAAAGATATTGAGCAATGGGAGTACAGGGAATAATTACTAGAATGTTATTGGGGATAAGAGGTAATAGTTAGGGAGCTAGGCTAGAATAATTGGGAAATTTTTCTACTGGAACAGAGAAGGTTAACAGGAAATTTAAGAGATTTTCAAAAGGCAAATAGCAAAAGGTAGCTTCAAATAGTTGGCAAATTTATAACATGGAGGCAAAGACTCCGGGCCAGATACAGAAACACTCTTTTTGTGCACAAAGGTTGAGATTTTAAAATGCTTTACCATCTGGATATTAAAGCAGAAATTGCAACATCATTTTAAGAGAATTGGATAAATAATTAAAAAGGAAGACTATAAAAAGGATATACGAAAGGGTAGGGAAGTGGGACTAGAGTAAATGGTTCCAATAGAAGCTGACACAGGCACGTTGGTGAACAATAGTTTCCTATGCTGTTATTTCTGTGACTAGTTTTTTTTTAAGTTCCAAGTTTAAAAAAAAAATCCTAATTCCAAAGTATGAAGTAACTGCTAACGTTGAACATTGTTTTGTTCTTGAGATATGGATGCATTTATTAACCATCCCAAGTTGTCATTTAAAAAGTGGTGTTGGTGGTGATGGTCCTCGGTAGTGATTTGTTTTTACAACTTACTGATTTGTGCTTACTAGGCTATTTCAGAGATTATCAAGTAATGTGGGACTGGAGTCACATGTAGGCCAGACCGGGTACAGGTGGCAGGTTTCCTGCCTCCGACAGCTTTAATGGTCCATTTTGTATTGCTTGTGTGGAACATATAAGCCCATTTTGAGAGAAAGCTAGTTCCACTCATGCTGGCCAAGTTATGTCAGTGTTGAGTCTCGCTAGACTGCAGCTATATGGACAAATATTAACGCACTCTTTCTAAAACAACATTGCCTGGGCTTGCCCTTGTGCATTAAAAAAAATTATTTTTCCAAGTCTAAACTAGTATACTTTACATTTTTGTCTCAGTCATGGTTTTATCCTAAGGTAGAAGATGATAAATAGAGTAAGCAAACTGTGTTTTTCCAAGAGTCAGTGGATGGAGTTTTTTTTCAGTCTGAAGTTGTGATCTTTCCTTGAATCGAAGATAAACTATTGTTTTTGAATAAAATCACAATGAAGATAGATAATTGTATTTAGTTCTTTACCCCCTTCCTCTGGCCCAGCTGAGCAAGTTGCTAACTTGTTCACAATCATTTTAGTACTGTTCTGTAACCACCATTAATTAGTGAGATCTGTTATAATGGATGTACCCTTCCTTTCTCCACTGCCCCTACAATTTGCTTTGCCAGTGCATTAAGATAACCATCATGTTACAAAACACATCTACACTTCTCTACTCTAGTGAATACTTTGCACTTGGAACTGATGACTGCTTTGCTTAATTTAAAAACCACAATGATGTGGTTGCTTGTGTTTGTGGAGTTTGCTATGGTATACTAAGTGTACAGAAAACCTAATGTTCTTTGTCAATTCACTTTTAAGAAATATGTTCTTTGACATCTTTATTTTGTTATAGCTGACTGCAGAAAAGAAAATTGACAAAAACCTACTTCCACCAAAGAAGATCATTGGCAAAAATTCCAAAACCTTTGTAGAAAAAAGGCAGAAAGAATTAGAAGTCTATTTGCAAACCCTACTAGCAAAGTTCCCAGTCGCTGCACCAAAAGTTTTGTCACATTTTCTGAATTTCCATCTATATGTAAGTTTAAAAATAAAATTCTCATTCTGGAGTAACGTATTTGGTGCTTCAGTATGTGGTTTTCATTTCACACATTTAAAATGTTCTGTTAGTTGTTGGATACATTAATAGATGTATTTAGTGACGTGTTTCTTTTTGTAAAGGTAGTTTGATGTGCAAGATCTTTCATAACTCCCCCTACTACATGCTGTTTTTTAAAAAAACATTTTTTTTAAATTGCTGGATGTTGGCATCACTGGCAAGGCTGGCATGATGGTGATGATCCTTTTTGAACCACTGCATGTTGCAGTTTGAAAGACCTAAGTAGCTTACTCGGCCACTTCAGAGGCCAGTTAAGAGTCAACCATGTTGGTGTGGGATTGGAGTCTTATAGACCAAACAGGGTAAGGATGGCAGATTTGAGGGGAAAATTTTTTATCCAGAGGGTGGTGAGGATCGAGAACTCGCTGCTTGAAAGGGTGGTAGAGGCAGAAACCCTCATCACATTTTTAAAAAGTACCTGGATATGCACTTGAAGTGCCGTAACCTACAAGGCTACAGACCAAGAGCTGGAAAGTGGGATTAGGCTGGATAGCTCTTTTGGTCGGCGCGGACACGATTGGCTGAAATGGCCACCTTCCATGCTGTAAATCTCTGATTTCCTTTCCTAAAGGACATCAGTGAACCAGTTGGGTTTTTATGACAATCTTGACAGCTTTATGGACACTGACTGGTACCAGATTTTTTTAAACCGAATTCAAATTATCAAATGGTGTGGGATTTGACGCATGTTCTCTGGATAATTAATCCAGGCTTCTGGACTACTAGTCCATTAACCTAATCATTACACTACCATACCCAATTTCTGCTGCACATCTGTAAGGATCTATTTGGCTACATTATGCCTGAAATAAATATCCCAAACTTGCTTGCAAAACTAATTTGACGTGAGTTTATCCTCTATGCATAAACTGAAAATTCCACTAATACTTGCAAAAGCAGTAACCTTGTGTTGTTGCATGACTTTCCTTACATTTAAAAATAACTGCACCTCTAGCTGTTCTCAGTTCTTTTCTCCTGTTGACTCCAAACTAAATATTGTCTTTGCCTTCCATTTTCTTTTTAAAATGTTCCCAAGTGATGGGAATACATCTCTCTCTTTGATATTCGGAGCACATTTTGTTTTCCAACGGTAAAATCCATCTTTTTTACAGCTACTTAGTGCTTGATTTTTGGTGTTCACTTGCACTCTTGGAGATGAAATATATATTCAGTATTAGAGCATTTTCTAAATAAGTTCCAAGTTGAAGGCAGCCATTTCCTACAGTATGAAAATGTCAAACTCCTCACAAATGGGCATTTTTCTAAACCAGTAATCAAACCTACCTTTTTATCACCAACTGATGATGGCAAACATTTGGGTATGGTTAAAACTAATCATTCCAGAGTCTTGGTTACTCCATAGGCTAAAGTGGATGTTCCCTTGAACATGTGTGGAGCAATCTTCATTGTTCCATTAAGTGCTATTTAATGCTCTTTGCGAAGGAGGGTATGTTTCCGAGGCATTAATCATTAATGCTGGTCTTGGGAAGAAATGGTACAGTTCTCCATGTTTGCTTCATCAAACCAAAGTATGAGGAATAAATCAGTCAAAGTGGTTAGACTTCTGCTTTCAGTATGTTACAATAATTTTAAAATATAGTATGAAAGGTGCAGCTTCTCTAGCTAAACTGTGAACTATAGCTAGAGGTGTTGTATTTGCTGTATTTGCATCTTTCCACACAAGTTGATTTGTGCCTAAAATTTTTCTCATTTTGTAGAGAGCAAAAAAAGAATGAACCGTGCAAAAATGCCTGTTTTTGTTAAATAATGATTATCTACATGCATGTAGATCTTGGTTGCACAGATGTGAATCTTTTAATCCTGTTCTCAGTAAAATATTGTGTCCTTTTTGTAGGAGATAAATGGCATTACGGCTGCCCTTGCTGAGCAACTGTTTCACAAAGGTACGGTTTTTAATTCTAACGGTCTTGGCATTTTGGGTTGCTGTTACAAATTCCATTTGCCTGCCATTCCTTTCTAAGAATGCAATAATCCACTGTACTACTAATGTAGCATGTATATTGAAGTCTAGAATTTTAAGGTATGGATAAAATGGAAAATGACTACACATTGTAATAATGAGATGCCAGGAAACAAAATCTTGTAATTGACCCCCAAAATGTTATATTCCATCTGGGGTAGGGGAGGGGGAAAAGCTAAACTATATGGGCCAAGTTTTCCCCCACGCTTAGAAGGTGCGCTGACTTTTTAGAACAAAAACCGCGCCTAGAAGTTACTGTGGTATTCTCCCTGCAGCTGGAACGATGCAGGCCCTTGGCGTAGTGCAGCAGAAGGAATGAGGGGCAGAGCCAGGTCCCGGCGCTGAAAACATTGCTGGGACCTCTGCACATACGCGCTAGAGTGTGCGCGCATGTGCAGTAGCTCCTCCCCCGAATCTCTGCAGGCTGTGTAGGAGGAGCCCGAAGCACGCCGCCCCTAGCCCTGGACGAATGGGCTCCCCTCCATTTGATCAAGACTGCTGTGGCTGTCCGCAAGCATTTGGAGAGGAACTGGAAGGATAAAGATGCCAAATTCCGTTTGATTCTTATTGAGAGCAGAATCCAGAGGTTGGTTAGTTGTTATAAGTCCATGAGGGTACTTCCACCTCACTGGACGTATGAATCCTCCACAGCTTCAGCACTTGTAGCCCAAGAAGTTTCTACATTGGTTTATTGGATCTAAAAAAAAAAAATAATAAAATGCTCCCCCTCTTTCCCCCGACCGCTACCACTGCCACTGACCTATACAGACCTGGCTTACAATAGACATATTTAAAATGGTAGCTACAAATCAGTCAGTGTGAATCTGCAGGGGACAGTCATAGCTATCCGTCGACTGGATTCGCTCCCGTTTCATTACTCGGCTGTACCCTCGCTTAGCTTCTAGAGGAAGAAGTTAACATTGCAGGTCAAGCACTGAAATGCAATTCTGTGGAAGGGATAATTGCCGTCAATCCAAGTCTATATATGGCAGCTTTTGAGTGACGGCAGGCCCTTTCACACAAACCATTCTTGGCGTTTGACCCAGAAGCTGACTTTGTGCTCCACCTCACTAAGCTGCAAGGCGGCTTTCATTATCAGCAGGGTTTTGGACCGTTTCCAGACACACAGATGACTGACTGCCTTACACTATGTGAGACGCACAGATCTCTCCTGCTAGCTGCGAGCCTCCCGCCCCTAGCCCTGGCTGAAGGGCTTTTTATTTCTTATTGCTTGATTTATTTTTCATTTATTATTCTTTATTAATTATGATGGTTTCTATGCTTTATTGTTAAAAGTGAAGTGTTTAATGCTTTGGAGAATCCTCTAACTTCCCTCCCTTCTTTCCCCCCCCCCCCACCCCAAAATCTCTGGCTGCCTGCGCTGATCTCTTAATTCACCGCAGGGTTTTTCAGAACGTACAAAAGTGGCCACTTACTCTGGCCTAAGTTAGCTTGGAGTAAGTTTTAGCTGGCTAAACTTGCTTAAATGGCCAAAACAGGTGTAAGTGGCTGGTAATGCTCCTTTTTGGAAAAAAAACAGAACTAAAAAAAACCCTAACTCATTTACACTGGAGCAAATTAAATGGGAGAATTGTGATTTTTAAGTTACTCCAAGAAAATCTAGTTGCTCCAAAAAAAAACAGCAACTCCTGGGGAAATTTGGGCCCCCATATCTTGCATTTTATGCCTGCTGGTGCAATGTAACGAGCTGGGCGCCCGTTTTTCACGCCTAAAACGGCGCCTAAAAAAATCCTCGGTATTCTCCACCTACTTACAGGTCCTCTGGCCCTCGGCGCAGCCAGCACGAGGTATGGGGGGGACGGGGGCGGAAGCCATGGGGGGGGACGGGGGGGGGACGGGGGCGGAGCCATGTCCCGGCGCTGAAAACAGTGCCGGGACCCTCTGTACATGCGCGCTACAGTCAGCACGCA